>NW_024589870.1:0-95209 GCF_018446385.1 Zingiber officinale | reverse complement strand
TCCTAGAGAAGTCCTCCACAAATTTCTGTAATATCCTCTAATCCCAAAAGCTCCTGATCTAGTCAAGTTCTTCGGTCTCCATTTACTTCATCGCTTATCTTGCTAGGATCTACCATAATACCATCCTTTGAGATGGCGTGACGGAAGGACACAGATTTAGCTAAAACTCACACTTCGTGAATCATGAACCGGTTCTCCTAATAAGGGTCCAATACTAGTTTCAGTGTGCTCGAGTGTTCTTCCGAGTTCCCGAGTAGATAAGATGTCATCGATAAACACAATAACAAACTTATCTAAATACTCCCCAATACCACTGCTCATAAGATCCATGAAGGTAGCTGAGCATTTGTCACGCCTAAAAGGCATGACACGAACTCGTAATGTCCGTGAGATTCGGTCCCGAATCGTCTTTCAGATATCACCCTCCTTGACTCCGACTTGCCGATATCCTGATCCGAGGTCAATCTTAGGGAACACTGCTGCTCCACTGGTCGAACAGGTCATCTATTCTAGGAAGAGGATACCTGTTCTTGATCGTGACCTGATTCAGTGCTCTGTAGTCTATACATAGCCGCATGCTTCCATCCTTCTTCTTCACGAATAGCACAGGCGCTCCCCATGGTGAGTGACTAGGGCGTATGAAGCCCTTGTCAAGTAGCTCCTGTAGCTGCTCATGAAGTTCCTTCAGTTCTGCTGGAGCCATGCGGTAGGGCGCTTTGGAAATAGGATTGGTGCCGGGGAAGATCTCTATCTCAAATTCAATCTCCCTGACTGGTGCTAGGCCTGGTAACTCTTCAGGGAAGACTGCTGGGTAGTCACATACAACTCGGACCTCTGCTAGCTGTTGGTCCTCGTCCTGGCTGGTAGTGACTACATGTGCTAGGTACCCCGTACATCCCGAATCCATCAACTTCTGTGCCTTCATAGCTGAGAGAAATTTTCTGGCTTTTCTCTTTGGTTCTCCGATGTACTCGAACTGTGCTTCTGCTTCGGGTTGGAATACGACTTTCTGTTTACGGCACTCTATGGAAGCACCGTATTTGATCAGAAAGTCCATCCCAAGGATGACGTCGTAGTCAGCCATTTCCAGCAGGATCAGATCACAAAAGAGTTCCCGATCTGCTATAATGACTGGCACTGCTCTGAGCCAGTGCGTGGATGCCATGACCTCTCCTGAAGGTAGTGTCATCAGAAACTGACCACTGAGTACCTCTGGGGGTATTTCTAGTTTTTCGGAGAACATCCTGGCTATATATGAATGGGTTGCCCCAGTATCAAATAGAACAGTAGCACTATACTGAAAAATGCTAATCTGACCTGTGACAACTGTCGAGGCATTGACTACGTCCTCTCTGGTGAGTGCGTAGATCCTCGCATTCGCCATAGCTGGAGGGGCTTCTAATCGGCCTGGCTGATGAGTGGACCTTCTAAGCGGCCTGCATCTGATGTAACTGAGCTGGCTGGCCTGCGTACTGAATCTGCTGTGGCTGAGGAAGACCGGTCTTGTTCGGGCACTGCTTGGCCATGTGCCCTTCTTGTCCACATTCAAAGCATCCTCGTGTGCCCTTGCGACAAACCCCTGGGTGGAATTTCCCACAAGTGGCACACTTGGGATAACTTGGCTGCTTGCTAGCTGGTCCTCCCTTTGGGTAACTCTCTGGTTTGCGCTTGTTGCTGGAGTTCCCTTTCCAGTTAGAGCTGTGGCCTTGAGATTTCTGAGTATCTGAACTTCCTTGGCCTTTGGAATCTGAGGAGACTTGCTTCTGCTGCTTGATGCTGTTCTGGTAGTGCTCGGTGATCAGAGCACTACTCACTAGTTCTTCTGTGGTTTGTGGCCTATGTATGCCACCAGCCACGTTCATCGTCTAAGCATCTTGAGCATCAACCGATCCGTTCCTTTTCTCACTGACTAGCTCTGGGCACAGACGGGCCAACCTGTTGAATTTCTTCACGGCTTCCTCAACTGATAGGTTACCCAGACGAAACTCTGTGAACTCGTCATAGTGGCGATTTCCCGTATATGAAAGAACTCCTCAAAGAATTCCTTCTCAAAGTCACCCCATGTCATCCGGTTCACCGGGCGCTTGCTCGATTCTTTCCCACCACATGCGTGCCTCTCGTGCGTGGCGAGGCACACTTCACCTTCGTGTTCGGCGCCCGTAAGCTCCATCGTGTTTCAAAGGTGTCTTGAACCATGCTTGTGCATCCCATGGTTCACTAGTGCCCGAGAAGTTCTCCGCTTGACTCACGCCACCTGATCGATAGGCTTCCTTTCTTGGCTGGACCGCCGACCGGGGCCGGTATTGGTGCTGGGTTTAGTCAGAGGTTGGCTGTGGAACCTCTAAGACTGAGTCGTGATCTTGCCCGGTGACCGGGGGTATTCTCACTGATTAGCCTTTTAAGGCTATTTCTCATTGCTCAAATTAGTTATCAGAATCGAGCCACTAGTGTCAGAGGTCCGGAGGAGGCACCGAACTGCCCGCCTTGCCGGGCTCGAGTTAGTGCCCTTCTAGCTGGGCGTCCTCGTGCCATTTCTAAAGACATGGAGAACATAGGTATAACTAACACTATCACAGTTATCTAACTACTGATATCATGTTTAAACTATCACGTACTAACAAGCAGTAGGTATATAAACATGAACTGTAATAATAACAAGAAGCATAAATGAAGTAGAGGTGTTCTTACTTGGAAGCTGTAGGCACAATGCTGATGTGTGTGTAGGAAGTATGGAACACTGCTCTGATACCACTCTGTAACGACCCGCCTTCTAGGTACTAAGCTGTAAGGCCGATCGCTACAGTTATGCTGTGCTAACTGTGCGGAAAACTGATCTAATTTAAATTTTAGTTGCTAATTGATAACTGTTCCTGGTTCTACATGTACTGAAGGATGTAATCTAAAGTATACCTAACATATACTACATCCCCTATGGTCAAGGAGCTGAAATAAAACGTTCTCGGCTGTTATCAGACCTCCCAATCGATCCGTTGATCGATTGGGACGTCGGATCGATCCAGGAATCTGTACGCGGGACATAAATTGGATCGATCCAGTGATCGATCCAGCACGCTACTGTGCTCGGGACGATATTCTGGATCGATCGGCTGATCGATCCAGACTGACCGATCGATCCAGGGATCGATCCCCGAACCTTCTGTTCGCGACAGAAATTGCTGGATCGATCGGATGATCGATCCAGAAACCTACTGTTCGCGGAGCAAGTTGCCCGATCGATCAGCTGATCGATTGGGACCCCCCAATCGATCCACCGATCGATTGGGGTGTCTGATTTCGCACTGAAACTCTGATTTCAGCACTGGTTCGTGCCAAAACCTCACACTACAACTATCTAATGCATAATAAACACTCTAATAACATATGACTAGCAATCTAACTTGTTATAGTGCATGGTTCTTTAATTTCTAGCATTGAACAACTTAAAATGCATAAAAAGCAAAATACTGAAGTTCATAATTCTAAGCTAGAATGTTTAAGTCCCCTAAAGATCTTTGATTCCAGTTCCTGCCACACCCACCATCTTTGCATTGCCCTCCAGCTTCCTCTGTTAGTCCATCTTTCCTTTACCTTTATCTGCAGTATAAGGAAAAGTAGAATCTGTAAGCTTAAAGCTTAGTAAGAAACCATCTACCTCACAAAAACATGCATTCGGTGCAATATGGTTTTTAAAGCATGCTATTTGAAATTATGCACTGAACTTGCTAAGTCATGGTATATTGAAATCATAAAGCACAACACATGAGCATGGCATAAGCACTGATCATATCGTAGCAAGCAATAAAAGCACTGAACTGAACATAAGCTAAACTAACTGAAACTAAATCTGTCACTAGAAACAAACTCAACTAGCATAATTGATTTTGAGTTTTGAAATCTAATACATAATAGGTGAAAATACTAAACATGTTGTTGGGCCCGGCAACTGTACTTGCTGTGCGCGCATCCCTACTAGACCCGGGGTTGCAAGTCCCGAATTTAGCAGGGTTGTCTAGGCTATCTGAACCTAGGGACGACTGTGGGAGTCCAACCCAATGGATATCTAATCCAATACAGTGCCACTGAAAATAAAATACTGATATCTATAGCTAACTGATATAACATGCTGTTTCTAGGTTATCTGAACCTAGAGCTAGGTTATCTGAACCTAGAGGCGACTGTGGGAGCCCACCCATTGGACCGTAGTCCCATAAAACTGAACTAAACTAATGTGCTGGTTTAAATGCCTCTAATGCATCTAACTGAGCTATTAAACATAACTGAGGTGGTATTTAGCTACACTAACATTTTACCGAACACTTGGTGTGCTCCAACTCTCTCCTCTAATAGGGAGATCACCTCTAGGCACCCGACAACGTCTAGAATCTCCAACTAAAGGAGAACAACGTGTCCGGCCCGTCTAGAGGTGTTCAACTAGATCCCTAAATCCTCGAGGAGGGTTAAAACACACCCTATGTGCCGAAAAACCTGCATATAGCTAAATCTAACAGTATGCAATCAAACGAAAGCTATTATACTGCAGGTGAGGGGTTTCTTACCTCTTGATCGTAATTTCTTACGATTCTATCCGCTAGAGTTCTGGTGGAGATGATCCTCTCGACGATCCGATCACGTCTTCGCGTTCCTCTCGCGGAGAAGAACCTCTTTCGTGTTGGAGTCGTCGCCGGAAGGTGAACCGAGGGCCCTTGGGGCTTGGGCGCCGAGAGAAGAGGAGGAGGAGGTGTGGGCGGCGGTGAAGTTTTGGAAGAGGAATAGGTCACGGTGAAAATAAAACCAAATAACTCTTCACCCTATTAATCTTCCTATTTAAATCAAGTGATTAATTCGGCCAACCCAACTATAAATATACATGATCCCCTTTCCTTTCAGCACGGCCCTGCTGGGTTCAACCGGTTACTAACATTATCCCGAAACCATAGGTCTCGGGTTCGATTCCCGCCTAAGCTATTTTGCGGTTCTAATTGTTTTTGCTACTTCCGCTACTCGGAAAATTCCGGAAAAATATCTAAAATGTACATAGAGTATCCTACCCTATTCCTTAGGGTTAGCAGGGAGGGCGGGCGTTACAACCCCCCTCTTCCTTCATAAGCCGTCGCAGACTTAACAAAGAACTACCCGCAGATTTAACAAGTTCTTTTAATTAATCATGTCTATGCATCCAAAAAGATTGGCAATGAAAAAACTTGTAATGGAAAAACTGGTAATGAAATGAACTGTAATAAAATATTTTGTAATTAAGTGATCATGATATATGGGAAAGTTTTGATACTTACTCATTTCTCTTTTGTGTTATTTTGAGAATGCATCCTTTGAAATGCTCCCGAGTATTGTGTATAAGTTTTGTTCAAGAATTCCTTGCTTACTCTTTGAAGTTAAACCCTATTTTAGTAAACTCCTTTGCCGATAATATCTTTCACAACCACATGGCTTTAAGCAGTAGAATTTTCCGCAATCTTTCTATGCTTCACTCGAATAAAATGTGGCTAGTATGCTTCATATTTCAAAAGAATGAATAATCCTAAGCGGTTTTATATAAGGCCCTGTATAAAACTCCTGAGTTCCGAGCTGAGTATAATACTCCGGGCGATTTTAAATAAAGACTTCCATGTGAATGGGCCTCCAGATAGAAAATGTGACATATGCATAGATTCCTCCTTGAACGCTAACTTCTGATTTAGTATAAAATGTCAGCCGATTTTTGTGAATAAATCCATATAACTTTGCATTTACCATGCCATTATAATCCTAGTCAATTAGGCTTTGTGATAGTTTAAAGCCTCCGATGAAGACCCGTCCGAGTTACTTCATGAGATTTCTCGATCGACTAGGTTCTGTGATAGTTTAAAGTCTCCGGTTCCTCCCATGAAGACCCGTCCGAGTTACTTCATGAGATTTCCCGATCGACTATGTTCTGTGATAGTTTAAAGTCTCCGGTTCCTCCCATGAAGACCCGTCCGAGTTACTTCATGAGATTTCCCGATCGACTAGGTTCTGTGATAGTTTAAAGTCTCCGGTTCCTCCCATGAAGACCCGTCCGAGTTACTTCATGAGATTTCCCGATCGACTAGGTTCTGTGATAGTTTAAAGTCTCTGGTTCCTCCCATGAAGACCCGTCCGAGTTACTTCATGAGATTTCCCGATCGACTATGTTCTGTGATAGTTTAAAGTCTCCGGTTCCTCCCATGAAGACCCGTCCGAGTTACTTCATGAGATTTCCTGATCGACTATGTTCTGTGATAGTTTAAAGTCTCCGGTTCCTCCCATGAAGACCTGTCCGAGTTACTTCATGAGATTTCCCGATCGACTATGTTCTGTGATAGTTTAAAGTCTCTGGTTCCTCCCATGAAGACCCGTCCGAGTTACTTCATGAGATTTCCCGATCGACTATGTTCTGTGATAATTTAAAGTCTCCGGTTCCTCCCATGAAGACCCGTCCGAGTTACTTCATGAGATTTCCCGATCGACTAGGTTCTGTGATAGTTTAAAGTCTCCGGTTCCTCCCATGAAGACCCGTCCGAGTTACTTCATGAGATTTCTCGATCGACTAGGTTCTGTGATAGTTTAAAGTCTCTGTTCCTCCCATGAAGACCCGTCCGAGTTACTTCATAAGATTTCTCGATCGACTATGTTCTGTGATAGTTTAAAGTCTCCGGTTCCTCCCATGAAGACCCGTCCGAGTTACTTCATGAGATTTCCCGATCGACTATGTTCTTATGTAAAATTATAATGTTTGCACTGACCTTGTAATGGTTTTAAAACTTCTGGGTTTTTCTTAGGGTAGTTGAATAAGTCTTTAGTATTCCCCACTATCGATCGTTCAGATTTATAAAAGTTTTGCAGATACTTCTCAATCTGTGTGAACCATATTTATTTCTTTGGTGGTGTTGGTCTCGCATTGTATTTATTGAAAGAAGTAGAGTACATAAACTGTAAGCATACTTGTCCTCAGTTTGCTGGGAACTTACTTCAAATAATTACGATTTGTTCCTTCAGATGTATTTTTGAGTGATATGATCTTGTCAGGTTCGGTAAGGTTGTAAATGATTTGCACTCCAAGGACGTTCAAGAATTCTTCCTTCAGTATCCTGGAGATAATATGAACCTGATGCGAGCTTTTCCACCACTTTGTAAGGTCCTCCCCATTGTGGTGCCAACTTATTGACATCCCCGACAGGTTTGACACGCTTCCATACTAGATCTCCTACTTGGAAAAATCTAGGGATGACTCTTTTGTTATAATTTTGCCTCATTCGTTGTCGATATGATGCGAGATGAGTAGCAGCTTTATCTCTAATTTCCTCTATCAAGTCTAGCTCCATGAGTCGTCGACCCTCATTGTCTTCATCATATAATTGTCTTCTATCAGATTCTACTCCCACCTCAATGGGAATTATTGCTTCTCCTCCATAAACTAATTGAAAGGGAGTGATTCCTGTAGCATCTCGAGGTGTAGTATGGTATGCCCAAAGAACGTTGGGCAATTCATCTACCCAGCTACCTCTGACATGATCCAGTTTGGTTTTTAAACCCCTTATAATTTCACTATTGGTTACTTCCGCTTGACCATTACTTTGCGGATAAGCTACAGAGGTGAAGGCCTGAATAATACCATAACTTTTGCACCAGTCTAAGATTTTATCCCCTTCAAATTGCCTTCCATTATCAGAGACTAATTTATGAGGAATGCCAAATCTGCATATGATATTTTTCCATAGAAATTTAATAACTGCATCTTCGATAATCCAGGCAAGCGGTTCTGCTTCTACCCATTTAGAAAAATAATCCACTGCTACCCATAAAAACCTTTTTGTGCAGCTGCCATAGGAAACGGGACAACTAGGTCCATACCCCATTAATCGAAGGGACATGAGACTATAGAGGTCCTCAATAACTGTGTAGGATGATGTAAGATATTTTGATGTTTTTGACAAGAAATATAAGTTCTTACCAACTTGTTGGCATCCTCGTGTAGCGTAGGCCAGAAATATCCTGCTAGTAAGATTTTGCGGGCCAAGGATCTTCCTCCTATATGACTACCACATGAGCCTTGATGAACCTCCTGTAAAATAAATTGTATATCTTCTGTGCCAATACAATTGAGCAGAGGTCTAGAAAAAGCTCTTTTATATAATTGTTCTCCTATCATAGTGTATTGAGCAGCTCTTTTCTTAAATATCCTTGCTTGCTCGGCATTACTCGGAAGAATACCCTGTTGTAGATACAATATGATTTGGGCCCTCCAGTCGCCGTGTATTTCAGCATCAGCTTGTCTCTCGATACAAGATATTAACAAAGCTTGCTCCACGGGCCGATCCAAATTCCATGGTGTTATAGCGGAGGCCTGCTTAGCTAATTCATCTGCTACTTGATTTTCATATCGAGAAACTTTTTGTATATTTACTTCTTAAAACTGGGACTTCAACTTATCAAATGCCTCAGCATATAACTTGAGCCTATCATTATTAATTTCAAAATTACCTGATAGTTGTTGGACTGCAAATTGAGAGTCATTGTAAATGATGACCCGAGCTGCTCCTGTGTGCCGAGCGGCTTGCAATCCATCTATCAATGCCTCATATTCTGCCTCATTGTTAGTGGCTCTATAATTCAACCTGATAGAAAGTTGGAGTCTGTCTTCCCTTGGAGATATGAGAAGAACACCAATTCCGCTACCTTGCCTGGTTGAGGAACCATCCACATAAACTTTCCAGATATTTTCTTCCTTAGGGCCTTGAACTTCTATAATGAAGTTTACTAGAGCTTGTGCCTTGATGGCCGAGCGGGGTTGATATTGTATGTCATATTCACCAAGTTCAATTATCCATTTGATTAGCCGACCTGATGCCTCTTGGTTGAGCAACACCCGTCCAAGGGTACTGTTGGTCAATACAACAATTTCATGTGATAAGAAATATGGACGTAACCTCCGAGCAGTCAACACTAATGCATAAGCCAACTTTTCTAGTGTAGTATATCTACACTCAGTTCCTTTTAATAGGTGGCTAGAGAAATATACAGGTTGTTATTCCTTTCCCTCCTACCTAACTCATACAGAGCCTACAGCGTTTTCATTAGCTGACAAATATACCCAAAGGGTCTCTCCTACTATAGGCTTAGCTAATACAGGAAGAGTAGATAAGTAATCCTTTAATTCTTGAAAGGCCTTATCACATTCCTCATTCCACTGAAATTTGTTTGCCTTTTGGAGTATCTTAAAGAAATGGAAACTACGATCGGCCGATCGAGAAATGAACCTGGACAAGGCTGTAATCCGGCCAGTAAGTCTTTGAGCTTCTCTCATGTTGCGTGGAGGCTCCATGTTCTGAAGTGCCTTGACTTTGCTCGGGTTGGCCTCTATTCCTTGCTCGGACACCATATACCCCAAAATTTTTCCCCCTTTTGCTCCAAATAAACATTTGCTTGCGTTCAGCTTGAGCCCATATTGCCTAAATGTCTTGCAAGTCTTCTCTACATCCCTGCACAGATCAACAGCTTGAAGGGACTTAATTAAAATATCATCAACATATACTTCCATATTTCTTCCAATCTACTTATGGAAGACCTTGTTCATAAGTCTCTAATAAGTTGCTCCTGCATTTTTCAATCCGAAGGGCATAACATTATAACAATAAGTACCCTCAGAAGCTATAAAACTGACCTTTTCTTGATCCTCTTTAGCTAGGGGGACTTGATGATAGCCTTGATAAGCATCCAGAATAGAGATGTACTCACACCTAGCAGTGGACTCTACCAGTTGATTGATCCTGGGTAATGGATAATAATCTTTTGGGCAAGACTTGTTGAGATCCCGGAAATCAATGCATACTCTCCTTTTGTTCCCTAGCTTGGAGACTAGAACCACATTAGCTAACCAGCTAGGAAATTGTACCTCCCTGATGTAACCAGCCTCCATGAGCTTAGTTATTTCTTCTTTGTTGATTTGGTTTTGTTCCGCGCTAAAATTCCTTTTTCTTTGCATGACCGGCAGGGCATCTGGGAAGACATGCAAAGAATCCTCCATGACTGTAGAAGAAACGCCCGAGACTTCTTTGGGCGTCCAGGCAAAAACATCACTATTCTTCTTCAAGCATTGCACCAATTAAGCTTTCAGAATAGGCTCAAGATCAGCAGCAACATAAGTAGTTGCCTAAGGTCGTCCAGTCTGAATTTGGACTTCTTCCTTCTCTTCATAAACCAGAACAGGCTGCTTCTCCTGAATGTCATTGACCTCCATTCTTTGAATCTTTCGGGAAGCATTAGCTTCAGCCCGAACTATTTCTACATAACATTTTCGGGCTGTCTTCTGATCACCTCATACTTCTCCGACTTGATCATCAACAGGAAATTTAATTGTTTGACAAAAAGTAGAAACGACCGCCCTAAACTCGTTTAAGGCCGGTCGACCCAGTATCACATTATAAGAGGACGGGATTCGCTTATTTTATTTGTAGCGAACAAAAATAAATATTTAATTCAAAAATAAATATTTAATTCATCGTAATCGTAATTAAAAGAAACAATATATATATTGTTTTCCTTGTTGACATAAGTTCTCCTTGTAGATAGATAGAGTTTTCGGATAATTATATTTTTTCTTTTGTTTTTTATTTATAATTATTTATTTAATTTAATATATTAAAATAATATTAATTATTATTTTAACTTATATTATAATATTCATTATTATATTACTTATTATATATATATATATATATATATATATATATATATATATATATATATATATATATATATATATATATATATTTATATATATTCTAAATATTATAGTTCTACCACCATGAAATAAGATCTCCTTGTTCTCATCAGAGGCTCCTCTCCTAGAGATATGACTAACTTTATTTGGCCCAACGGTTGTACTTCGTTGCCCGTGAACCCATATAGGGGAGTGACCATTTGTTGAAGTTCACTCGGGTCAATCTGTAATTGATCAAAAGCCTTCTTGAATATAATATTGACAGAACTGCCCGTGTCTATGAAGGTACAAGAAATAGCATAGTTGGCTATCACGGCTTTGATAATCAGGGCATCATCATGGGGTATTTCTACCCCTTCAAGATCTCTAGGCCCAAACTTATCTCGGGACCAGCTGCTCGCTCCATGCTACATCCCATGGCATGAATTTCCAGTCTTCGGGCATGTGCTTTCCTGGCCCTATTAGAATCCCCATTGGTGGGCCCGCCCGTGATCATATTGATATTACCCCGGACGACATTACTCCTATTTTCTTCTTGTCGGATTGTCATGGCTTCAGAAGGAGCCTTTTCCAACACCTGGCTTGTACCGGCCGGGGTAGGCAATGTCTCTTGCCGAGGTTCGACCGGGCGATATTCCAATTTAAGCGGCCTTTGCTGCCTGGAGTACTACTGCCGATAATAATTTTGCCTCTGGTAGCGCTCCTTGTTTGCTCTTTTATTTCTTAAAACAAAACAATCTTCAGTATGATGACTGCTAGTTTTGTGATAAGTGCATCATCTTCTTGGTGCCTCTGGCTGTATCTCCACATGCTGCACTGCTTGCGGGCAGTATTCTGGATGGCGATGAGGTGGATGAACCACTCAAGGTACCCTAGGTGGTGGGACAGGAGTAGGAGCCTTTTCCTTAATCAGAGTAGGAGAAGAGGTGGTGCTCTCTTTTCTGCGGGCGGCTTGAGCTTCCTCAACATTAATAAATTTAGTGGCTCGTTCAATTAAGGAGTCAAAATTGGAAGGAGGATTTCTTACCAGATCTTTAAAGAAATCATTATCATTTAAACCCTGAGAGAAAGCACTCACTAAGATTTCAGTAGTAGCATTAGGTACATCGATAGCTACCTGATTGAACCTTTTGATGTAGGCTCGGATGGACTCTTTGGATGCTTGCTTAATTGAAAATAGACTCCAAGGAGTCTTATGATACCTCTTGTTACTGGAAAAATGATGCAAAAAAACTTTCTTGAAGTCTTTGAATTTTCGGATGGACTTTTCTGGCAGTCTCTTGAACCAACGTTGTGCAGCTCCTCCAAGGGTAGTAAGAAACATTCGACATTTCACCCCATCAGAGAATTGTTGTAATAATGCTACGTTCTCAAATTTCAATAGATGATCTTCTAGATCTGTTGTTCCAGTGTACTCGTCGATCTGAAGATTTTGATACCGCTTAGGAAGAGGATCATCCAGTACACTTTGAGAGAATGGGGAGATGACTTTTTCTGGTGAGCTATCACTAGTTATCATTTTAATCTTAAGCTTTTCTTTGTCCGGTGCTTCACCAGAAGATTCTTGGAACACGAGCCTTCGACCCCCTTGCTCCATGAGAGAAGAAAGAAAGGCTCGCGAACGTCGCGTCGGAGAAACTGCAGCTGGAGGGAAATATGCATGTTCCTCCTCTTCCGGCTCCTTTCCTTTTCGATGCTCAGTAGTTGAAATCGCTAGATTATGAGCTGTTGGCAGAGTAGCTCCAGTATGAGCTTGAAGTTGTTGTTGTTACAAGGCTTTCTGGATATGAGAATTAATGAGGAAATCCAGATCTTCACGACAAATGGTAAGTAGGTTTGATTTTCCAGCCTCTTCCATCTTGTAGTCTTAGATTCAGGTAAAGTTCCCACAGACGGCGTTAAATTTGATCTTGTCTGAGAAGCTTGACAAGATGGAGATCTGAGAGAAAAAACCTACCGCTGGTGAAGAATAATACCTGTACAACAACGATCCAAGAAACCCAAAGCGGATCGGAAAGAACAGCCACCGAATGCTCCCCTTGAACGAAGATCCGATGACGAGAAAGAAATCCAATCAAAGAGAAACCAAACTCGAAGCTTCCAGGACTTCCTGCGCACAAGAAATCAGCCAACACTATCGTCAGTGACCTAAGACCGAGGTGGGAATCCCTGGCTAGGCCCTCCGACGCTCAAGTTAGTGATCTCTCTTGGTGTGGAAGAAGGAAGAAGAAGACGAACAGTGGTAAAAAATTAGGGTTATGAATGTGCGCAATGATGTGTACTTACGTTGCCAACGGAGAGGATTCCCCTTTTTATACCACTTCATATAACCTCCGTAGTGATGAAGTGGGCCCCGATTTGTTAGAGTTTGTTATAAGATGACGTAAGCTGCGTACTTGCGGTAAATGACTTTTAAGGAATCTTTTTTGTACCCCAGATGTACCTTCTTTGTCGTCTAGTACCTGCAAAATAGTCTAAAAACACATTTCCCGCAAAAACATATAATACCAGTCATACAATCACATATTGCAAATATCTTCCTGCACCGCTTTATTTGAAATATTACTTCTCCTTTGTTTCACAAGTTCTTTTAAATTATTTCTACCTTTCCTACTCGTCCCTCCTGTTTTTACAACATCATAGATAACTTAATATACTAATGTTTCCTGTATTGATCGAGGCTGAGCTTAATTAGGTTTGATCAATTATTATTACCTCTCATGAGGCTCCTAGGGCAGTGCTCGTCCGGGCTCCTTTATGTTTATTATTCTAGCTAGCCCTGGGCTATATTTTATCAAGTATCTTTTCAAGGTATTAGTCAACCCGGTTGATATTGGCTTTCCTTCTTAAAGGCATGTCGTAGTCGATATTAGTCTACTCACTCGGAAGTGTATCTCGACCGATATTGGCCTTCCTTCTTAAAGGAATGTCTCGGTCGATACTGGCCTACTCACTCGGAAGTATATCCCTGCTGATATTGGCCTTCCTTCTTAAAGGAATGTCTCGGTCGATACTGTCCTACTCACTCGGAAGTATATCCCGACCGATATTGGCCTTCCTTCTTAAAGGCATGTCTTGGTCGATATTGACCTGCCTCCTTGGAGGCACATACCCTAACCGATATTGACCTACTTCCTTTGAAGTATATGCCGGCCGATATTGTCCTACCTTCTTAAAGGCATGTCTCGGTCGATATTGATATACCTCCTTTGAGGTATATGCTGATTGATATGGGTCTTTCTCCTTGGAGGCATATCCTGGCCGATATTGGCCTACCTCTCTTGAGGTATATGTCGGCCGATATTGGCCTAGCTTCTTAAAGGCATGTCTCGGTCGATATTGGTCTACCTCTCCTGAGGTATATCCCGGCCGATATTTACCTATCTTCTCTGTTTGGTCATCTCCTTTCCCTTCCTTATCGGGGACCCATGAAATCTACCCCATATTAGAAATCATCCACATATTTTAATAGAGATATTTTAATTTATAAAATTTCCTTTTATAACCAACCATTAAGGGAAAATTAATAGAGAAATTTTTATTTTAAAAATTTCCAGAAACAAATAAGGAAGTTTTAATTTTATGTTTAAAACTTGCCTTATTTGGAGCATGTGATGTGGCCGGCCATAGTATGGGTTAAAAGGAATTTTTAATTAAATTTTCCTTATTAACCTATGGAAAGGAATATAATGAGATTTTAATTATAATTAAATTTTCTTATTTACCAAGACCAAGGAATATACAATAGAAGGTAGGGGTGCCTTCATGAAACCACTCTCTTCTATTTTCCTCTTTTTTTCTTCCTTGGTGGTGGCCGGCCCTATCATCTCTTCCTCTCTTCTTCTAGTGGCCGAACCTATCATCCTCTTGGAGCTTGTTTTGGTGGCCGGATTTGATTGGTAAAGAAGGAGAGAAAGAAGGTTTTGTTTCCTTGTTTTCCTTGGATCTTGGTTGGTGGCCAAGACTTGCTATCTCTTGGAGAAGGTTGCTTGGCCGAAACTTGGAAGAAAGAAGAAGGATGCTTGGTGGATTCTCATCTCGGTAGATCATTGCCCACACAACATCCGAGATAAGAAGAGGAATACAATAGAAGATCAAGAGGTTGTTGCTTACAAAGAAAGGTATAACTAGTAATTGTTTTCCGCATCATACTAGTTTTCTTTGTATGAATTCCAAACACAAGAGGCATATGATTCTAGATTTCAAATTTGTGATTCGAGTTTGTGTTTTTTTTTGTTTTTTGAATTTGTGATTCGATTGTTCTATTTGATTAAACCTAGGATTATATAAGAAAATTAAATATTAAATTTCTTTAAAAGGCTTTATCTAGGCGGTGGAGGATGATCCCATACCCAAGAAGGCCTAGTACCTCGCCTTGCAGTCTTGGAAGCCAATTTTAGAAATTAATATTTAATTGAATTTATTACATGGGTGGATTTGGATCAATAATGTTAAGTTCCGTTTGCAATTCCTAATTTAATTTCTAAAGAACACAATAGGTTGTTAGTAAAGGTTCAGGACATGTACAAAAATTTTATACAGGGGAACTGGTATGATATTCCGCATAGCAACCAACAACTATAAGGAAATTAAATATTAAATTTCATTGAAAGATTTTGTCTAGGAAGTGGTGGATGCTCCCATACCCAAGAAGGCCTAGTGTCTCGCCATGTTTAACCTGGAACCCAATCTCTAAAATTAATATTTAATTAAATTTGTAACATGGGTAAATTTTGATCAATAATGTTAAGTATCGTTTGAGATCCAAGTCTAAACCTCTAAGAACAGATGAGTTAAATTTGGAATCAATAATGTTAAGTTCTGTTTGCAATTTCTAATTTAATTTCTAAATAACACAATAGGTTTTTAGGAATGGTTCAGGACTTGTATAAAATTTTTGTATAGGGGAACCGGTACGATATTCCCAGTAGCAACCAACAATATGCCCCTCTTGACCACACGTATAAAAGGCACTAGTGCCCTTGCGACAGATTCTCGGATGCATCTTCCCACACGTGAGACACGTAGCATACTTAGGCTGCTTGCTTACGGATACTCCCTATTTATTACTCCACTGCTTCCTCTTGGAGCTCCCCTTCTAGGTTGGACCTTGGCCCTGGGGTTTCTGAGTGGCAGAACTCCCTTGACTTTTATTCTCAATCAGTACTGGCTTCTGCTGCTTGATGCTATTCAGGTAATCCTCCGTGATCAGGGCACTACTAATAAGCTCCTCTGTAGTCTGCGGTCTATTAATTCCGCCAGCTACATTCAGAGCTATATCTAGCCTCAGCATCTTTAGCATTAGCCTTACCCTTTCTCGTTCTGTACTGACTAACTCAGGGCATAGACGAGCCAGCCTATTGAATTTCTTCACAGCTTCATCCACTGATAAACTTCCTTGTCAGAATTCTGTGAACTCATCGTAATATTTGTTCGTGAGTCGCATATGAAAGAACTCTTCGAAGAACTCAGTCTCGAAGTCAGACTAGGTCATTTGATTCACTATTCTTTTTGCCTTCACCCATTCCCACCATATTCTTGAATCACCAGTGAGGCAGAAGGAAGCGCACTTTATCTTTTCTTCCTCCGGCCAGTCCAGTAACTCCATTATGCTCTCTAGGGTTTTGAACCATGCCTGATCATCCCATGGTTCATTGGTGCCAGAGAAATTCTCTTCTTTCAGCTTCTGCCACTGGATAAGGTATGCTTCCTGCCTCACTACCCTTGTAGGGGCTACAGGTGGAACTGATGGAGCCTCGGCCGCAATTGGTGCCACCACATTAGCTTCCGTTGGGACTACAGGAGAAGCTTGCTGGGTTAGCAGTCAGGGTGGCTATGACCTGCTGTTGTTTTGCCAATTGTCTCTGTAATTGAGTTACTACTTCTTAAAGGTTGGCTGGTGGTGCAGACTCATTTGTCTCAGGCTGAGCTTTATTAACTCTCGGCTGTCTAGTCGGCTATCCTCTAGCCATCTACATATTCATAACCCAACCAGTGAGACATACATCAGCCCATCATCATTCTTACTTGCTATTATTAGCACTTTCATGTATAAGCATGCTCTCATTCTTACTTGCAATCATTAGCACTTATTAGCACTTTCATGTATAAGCATGATTAATCTTAACAACAGTTCTTACTAATCATAACAGAAATAAAATGCATAAAAGTTGTGAGAGGGTGCTTTCTTACTTTGAAACTACTAGATCAATGCTTCATGTGTGTGTAGCGGAAGGATGGAACTTGCTCTAATACTAAACTGTAACGCCCCCATCCTTAAATAGTACTTACCTTATAGGGCAAACGTTACTCTGTCATTATTTTTTTTTTTTCAATTTTATACTTATATTATATACTGTACGGTTTAGAGACCTACCCTAAATTTGTTTCGACTTATAGGATGCAACTTGGAGCCAAGTAAAGCTGGAAGAGAGTCTAGAGCTTCTAATGGGTCTAGGCCGTGTGGCCCTGACCGACCGTGTAGCCTTACTCGAGAAGGAGTGCTACCTGGCCGTGTGGCAATGACCAGCGGTGTCACCTTGGTAGTGCACGACCGTGTGAATCTACACAACCATGTCACCTTGGCCAAGAGGAAGAGGTGGAAAGCCGTGTGAATCCACACGGCCGTGTAACCATGGCCGAGAGGGAGAGAGGCACGCCCGTGTGAATCCACACGGCCGTGTCTCCTTGGCCGAGAGGGAGAGGTGCTTGGCCGTGTGAATCCACACGACCGTGTCTCCTTGGCCGAGAAGGAGAGATGCACGATCATGTGAATCCACACAGCCATGTCTCCTTGGCTGAGAGGGAGAGGTGCTTGGGCGTGTGAATCCACACGGCCGTGCCACGGGCCGTGTGGGGGGTCACACCCTGTTCTACAACAAGGGGTTGTTCTCCCCTTTATACTCGTCTTTGGGTTACGATTCTCTTTCATTGCTTGAAGAGGGCTCCTCCCCATTGGGGAGACCCTAGATCTTTCCTCTTTGCCACTCACATTATTGCCAAACTGATAATATCAAGTTTAAACATGATTTAGCATCAAGTTCTAACATATTCCAAACTGATAATAACAAGTTCCCAGTTCCTTCCACTGTTCCATCACACACCCACAAAACATCGCTCCTGCTGCCTCCTCCTACTCGAGCTTTCCTTTACCTTTATCTACAGTATAAGGAAATGAAAATCTATAAGTGAATGCTTAGTAAGTACCATCTACTCATAAAACAAGCATAAAAAGAAGGAACATACTTTCAAAATTCCTTGGGAAAACACAAAACTCACACTTGACAGTAATTTGGAAATCTGTACATGGCATGCATTTTTAAATAGGTTTATCATGCAAAACATCAACTTAAAATCATGCTAGTGATGTAATGAAAATAGGAATCTTGGCATATTATAGAGTTCATCAATGCTGCACTTAATAACTCAGGTTCTCAACCTTAGGAAAACTTCCACTAAGACAAACAACAAAGTTTGAAAACTTTGTATTACATAAGTAGTGAAAAGAATAATAAACTTGCTTGGGCCCTACATTGTACCACTTTATGTGCATCCTTAATAAGATTTGAGGTAGCTAATTCTGAACCTAGTAAGGTACTACTAGGTGATCTAGGGGCCCAGGGGCGATCTAGGAGCCCACCCTTGGACCTTGTGTCTAATGCATGCCACTTTAAAGTAAAATACTTTCTTTTATATATCACTTTCTTATAGTTGCACTTACTTGTCATTTAAACAAGCACCTTATGTGCGCTTAATCCTCTACACTGATAGGGAATCACTTTAGGGCACTTTGAATATGCTTTTTGGCCCCAAAACTATATGGGAAGCAATTCAAGATACTCCAAACATGCTATTAATCCCAGAACTTCAGAGGACATCTTATATATCATAACATATATCTTCTTTAAGATGCATAAACATAACACAACATGTATCTTCTTTACATGCATAAAAACATATCACAATATGCAACATTGAAACAACTTATACTACAGGTGAGCAGTACTTACCTCCATTCGCTAGATCTTACAATTATAGGGTGTTGGGGAAAACAATCCTCTCTTGTAACCTTAATCTCCAAGACACCCATTCCGTGCGTCCTAATACTTGTCAAAACCCTCCTCTTAGATTCTCCCCTTGAAGAACTTAGAACCTTGGGAACCCAAGGGTTCTTGGCCAAAAACTGCAAGAGGGGGAAGAGGAGGTTAGGCTAGAGAGGAGAAGAGAAGATGCAAAGTTAGGTTTTCTTCTCTTCCCTTCCCCTTTTATACAAAGTGGAAGTTGAAGCATCCCTTCACCCATAATCAACATATAATAAATAGTTTTCTATTTCAAATGTGATGCTTTACCTCCACCTAATGGTTACTTAAACCAATCTTAAATCAAGGGTCTAGGGTTCAAATCCTAGCCCGGGTCATTTACATATATATTTTTATTTATTTTCTCTTCTTCTATTTCTTTTTGCTCTTTTGGAGGAAACGGAATTTATGGGTGTTACAGGACTAAATCAATATTGAATCCACAATAGTTAAATTCATTACCTAGATAAACCATATCAAAGTTATGATTTAGAGAGAACCAATAGAAAAAATAATTTTATTGTAAGATAAAATTGCAAGATTGTTTCATTTGTTACTTTTATTATGCATCTGTAGTTTATTTTTTACTTAACTTAGCATGGCTAGGTAAGAAAATAGTTAATTTGATACTTAACAACCTAGTGTTAGGATGTGGTGAGACGATATTATATTAGGATGCAAAGAATAAGTGTATCCAAGTTGGGTATGGATTATCCTATTTGGTGCACTTAGTTGAGAGAAATTAACTGAAACTACCTCGCCACATCCTAAACTAGTTAGACCCTAAATTTTTCAATAAGTAGGTTAAAAATATAATTTCTTAAAAAGACTTTATTTAAGGAGGTGGTTGCTTCTCCAATATCAAAAAAGGTCATTATGCCTTACCACAACTTGTAAGTCAATTTTTGAAATGTGTATTTAACTAATTAATGGCCAAACCTAAATCTAATACAAGGTCAAATTAGATTTAAAATTCAAACTAATTCTCTTCAAGTAAAATAGAAAACCATTTCACCAAACCAATAGGTTAACTCGATTAATAATCTAGAAATGGGTGAAATAGAGACTAAGGTAAAATTGATCAAAACATTATAAATTAAATTCTATTCAAGAACCATTATAAGTGCGAAAATATAGAATTTTCAAAATTAAGTTAATTTTTTGAAATAAAAAGATTATCGATATAAGCACCTGGAATAGATCCATGTGCTGAAACCATTTTGAAGTTTCAAATTTTTTAAAATTTAGGCACCCGCACCCTAGTCCAGGAAGCCCACAAAATCCCGCCCAAAAAGCCTACCTAAAACGTCGTCGTTTGGGATAAAGGCGCCTCAACATCCTCAAAGTTCCTAGAAATGTTGCCACACAGAAACCTGACAAAGATGGTTCAAGCTCATGGAACACCTTTGGGTGCATAGATATGATTTTAGAAGGGGGACCCGAGGCTTCAACTCCAGGCACCTCCAAAGCCTGTTTCCGAGCTGTTTCATCCCCATTTTTTATTTCGGTCTAGTCTTGCATAGCCTTGGTAATTAGTTCCTATTTTAGTTGTCCAAAAAATGTTTTGGTACACTCTAAACTTAACTTGTCATTATTATGGTAAAAATAAATCATTTATTTATGTTGGTAGGATTAAGAGAAAAGCCACTGAGCTTGATTCCTCTAGCACCCCTATCACTGACATTAGGTTCCGTGCAGAGGAACTTAGGTTGCCCACAAGGTGTCTAGAAAGGAGAAAATAAAAAGTAACATCAGAGTTCATCCACCGAAGAGTTATAGGTCATGGAGTTGGAACTTGTGTATCAAATCATGTTAATATGTTGTTTTGTTCCTTTCATTTGTACACTACTTATTTTATTTATATATATTTAAATTGTTCAAACTCTTCATGTGTTAAATAGTCAATGAAAATGTAAATGACAATTCATCCCTCTAGCGATGATAATTTTACATATATATAACATTTTCTTCAATATATACATTATTTTTATAATATGTATACAATTTAAATAAATAAAAATACATGTAGTATCAAATTTTATTTCACCAATCAAGATGGATAATATAATTTATTCTCCATCTTTACGCTATGATTAACAATAACAATGACAAACTTGTTGTCCATTTCGTACTTTGCATTCCCCTCCTCTACATGAATTTGAACACCAAGTGTTGCACGCACTAGTATCACTAGCACCTCTACAACTTGTTTGTTGTCTATCACCCCATTTTTTATATTCCGAACAACAATTGGCAGCATCAGAGCGATCTATAATTTTAACCAAAAAAGAATAGTCAACATTAGGATATATGAACAATATGTAACAAATAAATTCAATAAAATTTGCATGGAATATTTAAATGGTGTTTACTTACTTGCAAGGCATATAGTTGTAAACAAAAGAAATACACAAAGAATTGAAACTCGAGACATTATGTAGTACTAATAAACTTTTGAGTTTTTTGTATTTTATATTTATTGTGTAATTGTAATAGTGGTGCAAGATCAGTATATATATTGTTCCGTGAAGTGAAAATAGGAGAATACAATTAAAAGAAAATATAACAAATAACATAATCGATCCTATAATTAGTAGCAAAGTGGTCATACACTTTTAGAAAGCTTACTATTTTTATCTACTTTTCAATTATGTATTGTCCTATATATAGAAAGAATGTAATATTTATCGAGTATATAATTTTGTTATGTATATCAGTTATTTAATTATAGGAAACATATTATATATACTATACACTTTTAGAAATAATACTATATACAAAATTGTTAACAAACATTTTGCTACAGAACATTGCAAACAGTCCTCGTAGTGAGTCTGCATAACTTTTTTTTTTAAAATACAACTTTTTCAAATCCACGTCATTGTTTCTTTCTCTTTTTTTTTATAAAATCAACATTTCCTCTCTTCATTCTCCTTGCCATAGACTTACTATTTTAACTGGGTCAAACTTATTACTTTAGCACTTAGAAATTATGAATTTTATTTTTTGACTTACTACTTTATGAAAAAAATATTACGAAGTTAAATGTTACTTAAAATTAGAAGTGAGGCTTGTATTTTTTAACCAACATAGTCTAAAATGATATTAACTTCATCAATTTTATAACCCAAATAATTATCATATATTACTTCATAATTAAGAAGTGAGACTACTTTCCTTATACTGTAGATAAAGGTAAAGGAAAGCTCGAGTAAGGAGGGGCAGCAGGAGCAATGTTTGCTGGTGTGTGTGACGGAATAGTGGGAAGTGATCTTGGAACATACTAGTGCATGGAATATGTTAGATTTTGGTACTGATGGACCTATTTTCTTATCCTGCTTTGTATAAAAATACTATTAAGAATTGTGTATGATGAAATTGACAATTTGTTAGTAATTAGCATGTCAAAGACTCTTCCTAAAGAAATGGGAGAGAACGGTAAGCTAAGAGGGAGTACAATGGGGAGAACCCACCTCCTTTGTAGTGTTGTGTGTGACCCCCTGCACGGCCTGTGACATGGTCGTGTGGGTTCACACGACCATCACCTGCTCCCTCTCGGCCAGGGTGACATGGCCGTGTGGATTCATGTAACGCCCGCCCTCCCAGCTAACCCTAAGGGACGGGGCTACGATACTCTATGTACAAATTTTTCTTTTTAAAACAGCGGAAGACTTAAAATAATTCTCTTAGTTTAATAAAAACTTTTCTTTTGTTTTCCCTTTCATCAAATCCGAACTACACTATCATGGCCTCAATAACATGATATCAAAATTAGTAGAAACATAACATCAAGTCACACATACGGTACTACAATTCATGATACCAAAGCATAGTTCTTTAAAAGTTTTTAAAGCAGGTTCTTATTTGGTTGCCTAGCCACTGCCACACACATCTCCTTGCCTCTCCTGCTGCTCCTCTAGCTCATCCAGCTTTTTCCTTTATCTGTGGTACAAGGACAGTAAGCTGTGAGCACTCATGGCTCAGTAAGTTCCTTTCCTACTCACTAAAACCGAAAATCATAGCATAATCAAAGAATGTCTCAACATGACAACATTTCAACTAGTCATGACATAATGTAACATACTCTTTTAAGCATATCATGCAACATGAAGAAATCATAACTAGTCATGGCATATCATAGCGTAAAGCATAGCATGAAGCATAACATAATCGTATCTAATCATGGCATATCGTCATAAGGAGTCATGGCATATCCTACACATGGACATATCATGGAACATAACATAATCATATCTAACCATGGCATATCATAAATCATCATAAGGTATATGCAATATGATTTTGAAAAACATATATCCGAAAAACATGTGTATGTCTCATGATCTTTAAAACCATTTCTTCTTACATATATACTTGAACATAATCTCAACTTAAAGGGGATCCCGGCTATGTACCACTTACATATTGCGCGCAACCTATGTAGGTCCAAGGTAGCAAGTCTTGAACCCTACAAGGCAACATACTAGGCCCGAGTCTTACTCCATCGACCTAGGGGCACTTAGGAGCCCATCCCTAACGAGGCCCGAGTCTTATTCCATCGACCCCGGGCGCTTATGGAGCCCACCCTTGGTACAAGCCATATAAAGTAAAGTACATGTCATACTTATACATATCATACATCATAAAAGCATGCATCACTTAGGCACACATCCTATCATAAAAGTATGCATCACTTAGGCATACATCATGTCATAAAAGTATGCATCACTTAGGCATACATCATATCATAAAGGTATGCATCACTTAGGCATACATCATGTCATAAAGGTATGCATCACTTAGGCATACATCATACCATAAAAGTATGCATCACTTAGGCATACATCATATCATAACAATATGCATCACTTAGGCATAGATCATAAAAACATGCATATCTTAAGCATAAAGCATATCATCAAGCATGCATAATTTAACCACATAGCATATCATGAAAGCATGCATATTTTAAGCACTAAACATAGCATCAAAGCATGCATAATTTAACCACATATCATAACATAAGCATGCATATTTTCAGCTCATATCATATCATCAAAGCATGTAAAATTTACCCACATATCATAACATAAAGCATGCATATTTTGAACTCATAACATATCGTAGAAATTCTCATCTTGTATAGCTCACAAGCATACATGTCTAAGCATAAAAGTGTATCATGTGCTCATCCAATCATAAGGAACAATGTAACATGATTAATTTGGGTACTAAGCTTCCTAATCCTTTGGGTTCTTATCTTGGCCGAAACCCTCTTAGGTGCCAATTTAGGTTTTAAACAACATCCAAGCATGTAGAACCTAATTCATCCACATATCATTTTCATAGGAAGTATTATAAACAAGATTTACTTGGACTCTAAGTTCTCCAAGTCCTTAAACCTCATTTGGCCGAACCTTAACAAGTGTGAAACAAGGTTCTAAATGACATAAAGCATGGAAACCTTAACCATATTTATAGCATTTGTTTCAAGGAATATGGTAAGCACAATTGAGTTAGTTCCTAAATCCTTTAAGCCCTTAAAATTATGTCATGGCCGAAACTTACAAGTACTCATTTAGGTTTTCAAGCAAGCATACAAGCATGTGAACTTACTCTAACATCATGTATAAATTTATAAATGGCATCATACAAGTGGTCATGGCCTAAACTTCCCTTAGCATCAATTTAGGTCACTAACAACATATAGCATGTGAATTTTTAGCTTTCAACATTTCATATTTCATGGAGAGTGACATGAGCATGTTCAATGTAAGTTCTAGGGTTTCTAAGGCATGTATCCCTTCATGGATGAGACTTTAAGGTGTCCATTTGAATCATAGTTAAATGTATAATCATGTGAACACAATCAACATGTTATCTCTATTTCATAAGAAGCATCTTTAACACATGAGGTCTAAATTTTAAGGTTTCTAGGTCTTTAAACCCTACATGGCCGAACCTCATCAAGCATGGAATTTGTTCAAATGGCATAAAAGCATAGAAAGTCATAACACATTTCATAACATGTATAAAAGTCAAGCACTATAAGCATACATTTAAATTGTGTCTTAGGTTTCCTAGGTTTTTCCTTCCTTTATCTCATAGCATATGTTTGGCCGAAACCTTCCAAGTCTTTAAACTAGGTTTTAGGTGGCCTAAAGTATGGAAAACCTAAACAAGTTTTATGGCAAAAATATCAAAGAAACTATACATATAAGTTTGGTTCACAAACAAGCTAGGACCCTCGTGGTCATAATTATCATATATCATGCAACCAATTTTCCTATACTCTAATTAAGCATGGGAGCATCAAACAACTTTCATATCTTATTGTCATGGAGGTTTTGAGCATGTTAAAAAAAATCTGTTTAAGCTATTCTAAACCATCCACCTTACCATGGCCGAAACATTAAAAGTGATGTTCATGAGTTTCTATCAACATACAAGCATGCAACTCTTTAAGAAACTCTATATTCTATCATATAAACATGGTGAGTTTAAATTCAAAGTCTTCCTAACCCTAAACCCTTCCTTGGCCAAAACTTGTGAGTGGGGTACTTTTGGTTCCAAGTAACCTTCAAGTATGAAAACAATAATGGATCCTTAACCATTTATTTAGAGGGTTTTGTGCAAGTTAGGTAAACAAATAAATTCCCTAGCCCTTATAAAACCTTTTTGGCCGAAACTCTAGGGTTAGGTACATCTCTAATCCAGCATCACATATATATAAAAATATGAGAGAAAACCTTCTTACAAAGCATAGAAAAATTATCATGAATCAAGGCTTATATTAAACATTCCTAGGATCAACAAGTCCTTTCTTTGGCCGAATTTTCACAACTTGTTTCTAGGTTTTAAAATCCTCATAAAATCCAAAAACACATTAAAACCACTTGTACCACAGGTGAGGGGATACTTACTTCCTTTTCACTTGTGGTTCTAAAGTGTGGTGATGGAAGAAAGGGTCTCTTCTTCTTGTTCTCCTCCTTTGATTTCCCTTGGTAGCCTTCCTTGTATCCTAGGAGGAACCTTGTTTTGGGGGCCGAAAATGGAGGAGAGGGGGCTGAGGCTCTCGGTGGTGGAGAGGAGAGAATGAGAGAAATGAGAGAGAAATAAAATCTTCTCTTTACATGCTCCCTTTTATGTTAAGGGGAAAGAGGTAGCAAAATTGGTTTTTGCTTTCCTTCTCCCTTAGCCCCTTTTTTTTTCTTTTTATTTTATTTATTTATTTGTTCTCATCATTCATGATGAAACAAGGGGGAATGAATCCCCTTAATTGTCCTCTTTAAGTCACGGCAAAGGGAGAGGAAGAGGGAGAGAAAAGAAGGAAGGCAAGTTGCCTTTCTCTTGCTCTTTTCTTGCTTTCTTTTGGCTAGCTTTTACTCTCATCCTTATCATGAGTTTCCCTCCTTTGCTATCAATATATCATTCCTATCCCAACTGGTTATTACCCATTAATCCTATCATTTACATCATGAGAGGTTCAAGGTTCAATCCTTGACCACTCCCTATTTTTATTTCTTTTTATTTCTTTTTGATTCAACATTCTACTAATATTTTTCTAAGGCAAATTCATCATTCTCATATTTATCTTAAAAGCTTAGTGGGTGTTACAATTCACACGACCATCACCTACTCCCTCTCGGCCAGGGTGCTATGGCCGTGTGGTTTCACACGGCCGTGCACCTCTTCTTGTCGGCCAGAGTGACACAGCCGTGTTGCTTTACACGACCATGCATTCCTCATGGTCTCGGTCAAGGTGACACGGCCGTGTGAAGCACATGGCCGTGCACCTCTTCTTCTCGGGTAAAATGGCACAGCCGTGTAGTTTAACATGGTCGTACACCCCTTCGTCACAGCCGAGGTGACATGGCCGTGTGAGCCACACGGCCGTGCCCCACTTCCTCACTGCCCAGGTGACATGGTCGTGTGGAAGCCACACGGTCGTGCCCTACTCCAGTAGGGGAGGCCTTACACGGCCGTGTGGCACACACGGTCGTGCCCAAACTTGGGACTGGTAAGGCCACACGGCCGGTCATCACCACACGGCCATAACATGCCTCTTCACAGGTAGGGCCACAGGGCTGGTTAGGGTCACACGACCCAGACCCCTCAGCAACTATAGAGTTCCTCTCAGCTCTGCTTCGATCCAAACTATGGCTTAACAGTCGAAACAAGTTCAGACTAGATTTCTGAATCGAGCGAAGTGCAAATAACAATGTCCTTAGAAGGTATATATAGAAAAAAAAAGTAACGCCTGTGCTCTAAGTTAGGGTTTCAGTCAGGCGGTCGTTACATTTTCTGCTGCGTTTACTTTTAGCCATGTGGGCTCTTATTATACTGCATGGTTGTGTATTTACTTTCAGCCGTGTGGGCTTAAATCGAGCGAAGTGCAAATAACAATGTCCTTAGAAGGTATATATAGAAAAAAAAAGTAACGCCTGTGCTCTAAGTTAGGGTTTCAGTCAGGCGGTCGTTACATTTTCTGCTGCGTTTACTTTTAGCCGTGTGGGCTCTTATTATACTGCATGGTTGTGTATTTACTTTCAGCCGTGTGGGCTTATTATACTACATGGTTGTGCTTATATCCAGCCGTGTGGGCTGTTGAATATGTTATATGTTGTGTGTGTATGTTAATAATTGTCGAAGTAAACAATGGTAAAGTCTATCAAAAAAATACACATAGTGAAAATATCAGAAGCGGATGAAGATATGAGTGCTAAGGGCTACGCTTGTTGTTGGAAGAGGGTAACAGGTGATGTTACATTTCTTGCTTATGTGAGAAGATAAAGGAGAAGAAAAGAGAGCTTTTGAGCTTGAGGAAAAACTCTAGGTTTATTGCCATTGGTGAAGAGAATAAGGAGGAAATGTAAAAGAAGATGAAGGGAAAATAAAAGAGAGGGATAGGCGAAGGCACAACAGTGGTGTATAACATAGCAGCGGCTGTAGAGTATGTGGGGAGGAAAGGGAGAAAAAAAAGGAAAGAGAAGGTTTCTTCAAGAAAATACCATAATTCATTTTAAACCGATCGAATCTGTTTTATCCTTAATCATCCTTAATCCACTGCAAATCTATCCGAAGTTGAACTAACTAACGCGGGGCAGGATAGTAATTATCATTTGGGCTAATGAGAAGACAGAATTAAGGATGCGGCCAAAAAAGAAACCACTAAAGGGAACCTTTTATTATGAATAGAGCATTAATTCCTCAAACAATTAATTAGATTTTTATATAGACTCTAAATTCTAATACCCATAAAAAAGGGAAGAAATTCTAATGTACAAACTCCAATTTCTATCTTCTAAACACAGAAAAAAGATATAAAAATGAAAATTTAATTAACAGACTCATAATCTAAAATTCTTAAACAGACTCAAAATATATAATTATAGAAAGATAGATATTTTGAAAATACTTAAAATATCAAAACTACCTAAAATAAAATAAAACCCAAAAAATTAAAAATAAAAATTATTAAAAAAACATTTATAGAAACCTTTGAATCCTCTTATATCAGCCACCTTGGTTTGGAAAAAGTCATCCTATTTGGATTTCCTACTCAGCATCTAATCTTCCGATGTCTAGTGCTTCCTCAAATGTCATGTCCTCTAGCCCCTCCTCAAATGTCATGTCCTCTAGCCCCATTGACCTGCTAGACGTTCGGTCCTCCAAACCCATCTATACTTCCTAACTTGTGACTTTAATTTGCCAAGCCTTCTACCTAGTATCTGATCCAACTGAACTGCTAGGCTTTTCCTTTTCCTAATATTCACAAGGGCTTTTCCTTTATCAAGTATCACTTGGACATTCTAGTTGACCTACCTGCACACTCAGTAAACTTTCATTAAATAAAAATATGCCTTAATTTTGAACCTTTTCCAATTATAAAAAATCTAGTTCCTTCAACACCAATAAAATGATCATCAGAGGAGTCAAAAGAGGAAGAATAAGCTCAATCCTTCCTCCTAACACAACCGGCAATAGAACAAGCATCTAAGACCGAATATGAACTCAAGTTTGAGTCAAAATTTGAATCAAAGTTTGAGATAAGCCATAGATCTAAATATACTTTCCTGACAAGCCCAATAATGAGGTAGTCTCTCCCTTAGTTAATAAGTTATATACTATCATTTGTAATTTGTTTTGAAATTAGCCAAATCAAATATCTAGGTCAAGTCACTCTAAAAGAAAGTAGAAGTCCTTAAGGATAAGACTACCCTAAGCACTTCAAATGAATAAGTTCAAAATGGAACTTCAACACAAGTCCAACAACTTGAGTAATAAAATTCCTTTGAAAATTGAAGTTGAAGAACTAAAAGGATCATTAAAATGGTTAACTTCGATCTCCAAGTCCCTTAATATATTACTCGAAACACAAAGGATCATATACAATTGATCTTCACACGCTTATCAGTCTAAGAAACCTTTCAAAATCATATCTATTATTAGTTAATGAACTGCTAGAAATCAAGTCTAACCATGGGTCCCTAAATCAATCATGAGTATTTAAGTTGGACTAAATCAATATTGAATCCACAATAGTTATATTCATTACCTAGATAAACCATATCAAAGTTATGATTCAGAGAGAACTAATAGAAAAAATAATTTTAATGTAAGATAAAATTGCACGATTGTTTCATTTGTTACTTTTATTATTCATCCTTAGTTTATTTTTTACTTAACTTAGCATGGCTATGTAAGAAAATAGTTAATTTGATACTTAACAACCTAGTGTTAGGATGTGGTGAGACGATATTATATTAGGATGCAAAGAATAAGTGTATCCAAGTTGGGTATGGATTATCCTATTTGGTGCACTTAGTTGAGAGAAATTAACTGAAACTACCTCGTCACATCCTAAACTAGTTAGACCCTAATTTTTCAATAAGTAGGTTAAAAATATAATTTCTTAAAAAGACTTTATTTAAGGAGGTGGTTGCTTCTCCAATATCAAAAAAGGTCATTATGCCTTACCACAACTTGTAATTCAATTTTTGAAATGTGTATTTAACTAATTAATGGCCAAACCTAAATCTAATACAAGGTCAAATTAGATTTAAAATTCAAACTAATTCTCTTCAAGTAAAATAGAAAACCATTTCACCAAACCTATAGGTTAACTCGATTAATAATCTAGAAATGGGTGAAATGGAGACTAAGGTAAAATTGATCAAAACATTATAAATTAAATTCTATTCAAGAACCATTATAAGTGCGAAAATATAGAATTTTCAAAATTAAGTTAATTTTTTGAAATAAAAAGATTATCGATATAAGCACCTGGAATAGATCCATGTGCTGAAACCATTTTGAAGTTTCAAATTTTTTAAAATTTAGGCACCCGCACCCTAGTCCAGGAAGCCCACAAAATCCCGCCCAAAAAGCCTACCTAAAACGTCGTCGTTTGGGATGAAGGCGCCTCAACATCCTCAAAGTTCCCAGAAATGTTGCCACACAAAAACCTGACAAAGATGATTCAAGCTCGTGGAACACCTTTGGGTGCATAGATATGATTTTAGAAGGGGGACCCGAGGCTTCAACTCCAGGCACCTCCAAAGCATGTTTCCGAGCTATTTCATCCCCATTTTTGATTTCGGTCTAGTCTTGCATAGCCTTGGTAATTAGTTCCTATTTTAGTTGTCCAAAAAATGTTTTGGTACACTCTAAACTTAACTTGTTATTATTATGGTAAAAATAAATCATTTATTTTTGTTGGTAGGATTAAGAGAAGAGCCACTGAGCTAGATTCCTCTAGCACCCCTAGCACTGATATTAGGTTTCGTGCAGAGGAACTTAGGTTGTCCACAAGGTGTCTAGAAAGGAGAAAATAAAAAGTATCATCAGAGTTCATCCACCGAAGAGTTATAGGTCGTGGGGTTGGAACTTGTGTATCAAATCATGTTAATATGTTGTTTTGTTCCTTTCATTTGTACACTACTTATTTTATTTATATATATTTAAATTGTTCAAACTCTTCATGTGTTAAATAGTCAATGAAAATGTAAATGACAATTCATCCCTCTAGCGATGATAATTCTACATATATATAACATTTTCTTCAATATATACATTATTTTTATAATATGTATACAATTTAAATAAATAAAAATACATGTAGTATCAAATTTTATTTCACCAATCAAGATGGATGATATAATTTATTCTCCATCTTTACGCTATGATTAACAATAACAATGACAAACTTGTTGTCCATTTCGTACTTTGCATTCCCCTCCTCTACATGAATTTGAACACCAAGTGTTGCACGCACTAGTATCACTAGCACCTCTACAACTTGTTTGTTGTCTATCACCCCATTTTTTATATTCCGAACAACAATTGGCAGCATCAGAGCGATCTATAATTTTAACCAAAAAAGAATAGTCAACATTAGGATATATGAACAATATGTAACAAATAAATTCAATAAAATTTGCATGGAATATTTAAATGGTGTTTACTTACTTGCAAGGCATATAGTTGTAAACAAAAGAAATACACAAAGAATTGAAACTCGAGACATTATGTAGTACTAATTAACTTTTGAGTTTTTTGTATTTTATATTTATTGTGTAATTGTAATAGTGGTGCAAGATCAGTATATATATTGTTCCGTGAAGTGAAAATAGGAGAATACAATTAAAAGGAAATATAACCAATAACATAACCGATCCTATAATTAGTAGCAAAGTGGTCATACACTTTTAGAAAGCTTACTATTTTTATCTACTTTTCAATTATGTATTGTCCTATATATAGAAAGAATGTAATATTTATCGAGTATATAATTTTGTTATGTATATCAGTTATATAATTATAGGAAACATATTATATATAATATACACTTTTAGAAATAATACTATATACAAAATTGTTAATGAATATTTTCTTACAGAACATTGCAGAAAGTCCTTGTAGTGAGTCAGCATAACTTTTTTTTTAAAAAAAATTATAACTTTTTCAAATCCACTTCATTCTTTCTTTCTCTTTTATTTTTATAACATCAACATTTCCTCTCGTTATTCTCCTCGCCATAGACTTAGTATTTCAACTGGTTCAAACTTATTACTTTAACACTTAGAGATTATATATTTTATTTTGTGACTTACTACTTTATGACAATAATATTATGAAGTAAATTGTTACGTAAAATTAGAAGTGATGCTTGTATTTTTTAACCTACATAGTCTAAAATGATATTTACTTCATCAATTTTATAACCCAAATAATTATCATATATTACTTCGTAATTAATAATTGTTGAAGTAAACAATTGCTAAGTCTATCAAAAAAATACACATAGTGAAAATATGAGAAGCGTATGAAGATACGAGGGCTGAGGGCTAAGCTTGCTTTTGGAAGAGGGCAATAGGTGATGTTACATTTCTTGCTTGTGTGAGAAGATAAAGGAGAAGAAATGTAACGCCCGCCCTTCTTACCCAACCCAAAGGCGGCGCTACGTTCTTATACTACTTACGTACATGTTTTACTATAACAGCGGAAGAATAAAAAATTTAAACCATTCATTTTATTTAAATAAGCATGATATCACAGATTAAATATGCATATATTGATTCTATAACTAATCATATTAATCTGTCCGAATCGTTCTTTGCCGAGCCACCACCACACACATCATTATCCGCTCCTCCTGTTGCTCCTCTAGTTCATCCAGTTCTTTTATCTGCGGTACCAGGAAAGTAAGCTGTGAGCACTCATGGCTCAGTAAGTTCCTTTCCTACTCACTAAAACCGAAAATCATCGTATATTAACATCATGCGTAATATCATAAGCATACAACATACAAAGGTATCATATTCATATCATCATGGCATCATATCAAATCATTAGCTAATTCAAGCACATATGCAGGCAATGCATCATGAATTTGAAAACTTATACTTGTAAATACTTGAAATTAATATCATCATCATTGGGGATCCCGGTTTGTACCACATACATCATACGTAGGTCCAAGGTAGCAAGTCTTGAACCCTACCATACATACATACTAGGCCCGAGTCTTACTCCATCGACCTAGGGCATCAGAAGCCCATTACTGACGAGGCCCGAGTCTTATTCCATCGACCCCGGGGCGTTTACGGAGCCCACCCTTGGTACAAACCATACAAAGTAATTTATCATGCATAACTATCATATCATATCCCTAACAATCTTTCATGCATTTCATTTTTCATTCTTCTCATTATGTATAGCATTTCATATGCTATCACATATCATGGCATTCACATAATTTCATTCTTCTCATTATGTATAGCATTTCATATGCTATCACATATCATGGCATTTACATACATTTCATTCTTCTCATTATGTATAGCATTTCATATGCTATCACATATCATGGCATTTACATAAATTTCATTCTTCTTATTATGTATAGCATTTCATATGCTATCACATATCATGGCATTTACATAAATTTCATTGCATAACATTTCCTAGGTTTCTTTCTTTCCCTTTTTTTTTCTTTTATTTCCTTCACATGGCCGAAACCTACCATTCTTTAGCTAGGTTTTTAAGTAGTCTAAAGCATGAAAACCTAAGTGAGTTTCATGGTAAAATTTACTAAGAAACAAACATATAAATTTAGTTCATGAACAACTTGGCCGAAACATACAAATCTTTTAACATCTTTGTATCCTACCTCATGAGCATGTTTATTTAAATTTAAGGGTATTCCTAACCCTAAACCCCTTCTTGGCCGAAACATATGGGTGGGTTTCCTTTTAGTTCAAACATCTTCTAAGCAAGAAAACTAATTACATGGTCCCTAACATTTCATAGGAAGAACCTTGTACTAGTTGAGTAAAACAATGAATTTCTCTAGCCTCTTAAAAATATTTTTGGCCGAAATTCTAGGGTTAAGTGCTCCTCTTATCAAGCATCATATAGGTATAAAAACATGAAGAAGAATCCTTTTCCATGGCATAGAAAATCTATCATTTAGTGAAGACTAGTTAAACATCACTAGATTTCGAAAGCTCTTCTTAACCGAATTTTCTCATACTTGTTTCTAGGTTTTAAAATCCTCATAAAATCATAAAAACATGTAAAAAGCCTTGTACCACAGGTGAGGGAAGCTTACCTTCTTCGCTTAAGTTTCCTAGAATTGAGAACTTGCTTGGACCTTTCTTCTTGCTTGCTAGGTTCGGCACCAATGGAGGGAAAGGAGTGGCTAGGTCTTTTGGTGGAGAGGGGAGGAAGAAGAAGCTTCTTCCTCTTGTGTTGCTCGGCAACAACAAGGAAGAAAGAAGAGGGAGGGAGTGAGGAGGAAGAGGAGCTTCCTTCCTCTTGTGTTGCTTGGCAACAAGAAGAAGAGGAGAGGGAGAGGGGGTCTCGGCACAAGAGGGAGGAGGAGAGGGAGAGGAGTGGAGGATGAATTTGAAGTCACCCCTCCATGCCTATTTATACTAAAATGAGGGGAGGAAATTTGACTTGATTCATCCTCCCCATTTATTCCTCTTCTTTATGATAGGAATATTCTAGAGATATGCCTTGTGAGTTCTCTCTTAATCTCTCTCTTTTCTCTCCTTTAATAAAATTTTCTATCTCTCCTCTTACAATATCCTCTCTTATCCCACTTGGTTAATACATGCATGCATCCACAAGAGAACCAAGGTTCAAAACTTGGTTATGTATATTTTTATTTCTTTTTACTTCCTTTTCTTTTAAGTAAAAAGAATCCTTTCTTATTCTTAACTACTTAATCCTTTCTCTCCTTATCAATAATTCTCCTATCCCCTTTGGTATCCTATACATGTTCCTTACAAGAGGTCCAGGGTTCAATCTCTCTTCTAACATTTTTATTTTCTTTTGTACATAATAATTCGTATATTTCCCTATTATGCATTATGCATAAATATTTCATACATGTATTCATATTTCTTCCTTTTGTCTACATTAATTCCATACATTATAAATCATGCATAGATGATTTATATTCTCAACTTTATTTTCTTTCATAATCATCTAAATCCTTCCTAATATTTAACATAGAATATTTACATCTTCTTTTCACTCGTACTCTCATTACCCTTATTTTCTTATCTAGGCTTTCTAGGGGTGTTACAAACTCCCCTACTTATTGAAAGTTCGTCCCCGAACTTAGAATAACAATTTCTGCTCCGATTCATTATTCCTCTTATGTTATAGCCTAAGGTTCTTGTATCTAGGCTACCATTCATGCATCCTACTTATCATCATGCACCATTCTCTAGGGTATAGCTTAAGGTATCCTTCCTAGGCTACCATTCATGTATCTTAGAGTATCATACTATTTTGCATACAAATAAATTATGCAACTGTACTTACTTGGAGCGGCAGGAAGGAGCTTGATGTGTGTATAGTGAGCTGGCAAAACTTGGCTCTGATACCACCTGTAACGCCCGCCCTTCTTACCCAACCCAAAGGCGGCGCTACGTTCTTATACTACTTACGTACATGTTTTACTATAACAGCGGAAGAATAAAAAATTTAAACCATTCATTTTATTTAAATAAGCATGATATCACAGATTAAATATGCATATATTGATTCTATAACTAATCATATTAATCTGTCCGAATCGTTCTTTGCCGAGCCACCACCACACACATCATTATCCGCTCCTCCTGTTGCTCCTCTAGTTCATCCAGTTCTTTTATCTGCGGTACCAGGAAAGTAAGCTGTGAGCACTCATGGCTCAGTAAGTTCCTTTCCTACTCACTAAAACCGAAAATCATCGTATATTAACATCATGCGTAATATCATAAGCATACAACATACAAAGGTATCATATTCATATCATCATGGCATCATATCAAATCATTAGCTAATTCAAGCACATATGCAGGCAATGCATCATGAATTTGAAAACTTATACTTGTAAATACTTGAAATTAATATCATCATCATTGGGGATCCCGGTTTGTACCACATACATCATACGTAGGTCCAAGGTAGCAAGTCTTGAACCCTACCATACATACATACTAGGCCCGAGTCTTACTCCATCGACCTAGGGCATCAGAAGCCCATTACTGACGAGGCCCGAGTCTTATTCCATCGACCCCGGGGCGTTTACGGAGCCCACCCTTGGTACAAACCATACAAAGTAATTTATCATGCATAACTATCATATCATATCCCTAACAATCTTTCATGCATTTCATTTTTCATTCTTCTCATTATGTATAGCATTTCATATGCTATCACATATCATGGCATTCACATAATTTCATTCTTCTCATTATGTATAGCATTTCATATGCTATCACATATCATGGCATTTACATACATTTCATTCTTCTCATTATGTATAGCATTTCATATGCTATCACATATCATGGCATTTACATAAATTTCATTGCATAACATTTCCTAGGTTTCTTTCTTTCCCTTTTTTTTTTTTCTTTTATTTCCTTCACATGGCCGAAACCTACCATTCTTTAGCTAGGTTTTTAAGTAGTCTAAAGCATGAAAACCTAAGTGAGTTTCATGGTAAAATTTACTAAGAAACAAACATATAAATTTAGTTCATGAACAACTTGGCCGAAACATACAAATCTTTTAACATCTTTGTATCCTACCTCATGAGCATGTTTATTTAAATTTAAGGGTATTCCTAACCCTAAACCCCTTCTTGGCCGAAACATATGGGTGGGTTTCCTTTTAGTTCAAACATCTTCTAAGCAAGAAAACTAATTACATGGTCCCTAACATTTCATAGGAAGAACCTTGTACTAGTTGAGTAAAACAATGAATTTCTCTAGCCTCTTAAAAATATTTTTGGCCGAAATTCTAGGGTTAAGTGCTCCTCTTATCAAGCATCATATAGGTATAAAAACATGAAGAAGAATCCTTTTCCATGGCATAGAAAATCTATCATTTAGTGAAGACTAGTTAAACATCACTAGATTTCGAAAGCTCTTCTTAACCGAATTTTCTCATACTTGTTTCTAGGTTTTAAAATCCTCATAAAATCATAAAAACATGTAAAAAGCCTTGTACCACAGGTGAGGGAAGCTTACCTTCTTCGCTTAAGTTTCCTAGAATTGAGAACTTGCTTGGACCTTTCTTCTTGCTTGCTAGGTTCGGCACCAATGGAGGGAAAGGAGTGGCTAGGTCTTTTGGTGGAGAGGGGAGGAAGAAGAAGCTTCTTCCTCTTGTGTTGCTTGGCAACAACAAGGAAGAAAGAAGAGGGAGGGAGTGAGGAGGAAGAGGAGCTTCCTTCCTCTTGTGTTGCTTGGCAACAAGAAGAAGAGGAGAGGGAGAGGGGGTCTCGGCACAAGAGGGAGGAGGAGAGGGAGAGGAGTGGAGGATGAATTTGAAGTCACCCCTCCATGCCTATTTATACTAAAATGAGGGGAGGAAATTTGACTTGATTCATCCTCCCCATTTATTCCTCTTCTTTATGATAGGAATATTCTAGAGATATGCCTTGTGAGTTCTCTCTTAATCTCTCTCTTTTCTCTCCTTTAATAAAATTTTCTATCTCTCCTCTTACAATATCCTCTCTTATCCCACTTGGTTAATACATGCATGCATCCACAAGAGAACCAAGGTTCAAAACTTGGTTATGTATATTTTTATTTCTTTTTACTTCCTTTTTCTTTTAAGTAAAAAGAATCCTTTCTTATTCTTAACTACTTAATCCTTTCTCTCCTTATCAATAATTCTCCTATCCCCTTTGGTATCCTATACATGTTCCTTACAAGAGGTCCAGGGTTCAATCTCTCTTCTAACATTTTATTTTCTTTTGTACATAATAATTCATATATTACCCTATTATGCATTATGCATAAATATTTCATACATGTATTCATATTTCTTCCTTTTGTCTACATTAATTCCATACATTATAAATCATGCATAGATGATTTATATTCTCAACTTTATTTTCTTTCATAATCATCTAAATCCTTCCTAATATTTAACATAGAATATTTACATCTTCTTTTCACTCGTACTCTCATTACCCTTATTTTCTTATCTAGGCTTTCTAGGGGTGTTACAAACTCCCCTACTTATTGAAAGTTCGTCCCCGAACTTAGAATAACAATTTCTGCTCCGATTCATTATTCCTCTTATGTTATAGCCTAAGGTTCTTGTATCTAGGCTACCATTCATGCATCCTACTTATCATCATGCACCATTCTCTAGGGTATAGCTTAAGGTATCCTTCCTAGGCTACCATTCATGTATCTTAGAGTATCATACTATTTTGCATACAAATAAATTATGCAACTGTACTTACTTGGAGCGGCAGGAAGGAGCTTGATGTGTGTATAGTGAGCTGGCAAAACTTGGCTCTGATACCACCTGTAACGCCCGCCCTTCTTACCCAACCCAAAGGCGGCGCTACGTTCTTATACTACTTACGTACATGTTTTACTATAACAGCGGAAGAATAAAAAATTTAAACCATTCATTTTATTTAAATAAGCATGATATCACAGATTAAATATGCATATATTGATTCTATAACTAATCATATTAATCTGTCCGAATCGTTCTTTGCCGAGCCACCACCACACACATCATTATCCGCTCCTCCTGTTGCTCCTCTAGTGCATCCAGTTCTTTTATCTGCGGTACCAGGAAAGTAAGCTGTGAGCACTCATGGCTCAGTAAGTTCCTTTCCTACTCACTAAAACCGAAAATCATCGTATATTAATATCATGCGTAATATCATAAGCATACAACATACAAAGGTATCATATTCATATCATCATGGCATCATATCAAATCATTAGCTAATTCAAGCACATATGCAGGCAATGCATCATGAATTTGAAAACTTATACTTGTAAATACTTGAAATTAATATCATCATCATTGGGGATCCCGGTTTGTACCACATACATCATACGTAGGTCCAAGGTAGCAAGTCTTGAACCCTACCATACATACATACTAGGCCCGAGTCTTACTCCATCGACCTAGGGCATCAGAAGCCCATTACTGATGAGGCCCGAGTCTTATTCCATCGACCCCGGGGCGTTTACGGAGCCCACCCTTGGTACAAACCATACAAAGTAATTTATCATGCATAACTATCATATCATATCCCTAACAATCTTTCATGCATTTCATTTTTCATTCTTCTCATTATGTATAGCATTTCATATGCTATCACATATCATGGCATTCACATAATTTCATTCTTCTCATTATGTATAGCATTTCATATGCTATCACATATCATGGCATTTACATACATTTCATTCTTCTCATTATGTATAGCATTTCATATGCTATCACATATCATGGCATTTACATAAATTTCATTCTTCTTATTATGTATAGCATTTCATATGCTATCACATATCATGGCATTTACATAAATTTCATTGCATAACATTTCCTAGGTTTCTTTCTTTCCCTTTTTTTTTCTTTTATTTCCTTCACATGGCCGAAACCTACCATTCTTTAGCTAGGTTTTTAAGTAGTCTAAAGCATGAAAACCTAAGTGAGTTTCATGGTAAAATTTACTAAGAAACAAACATATAAATTTAGTTCATGAACAACTTGGCCGAAACATACAAATCTTTTAACATCTTTGTATCCTACCTCATGAGCATGTTTATTTAAATTTAAGGGTATTCCTAACCCTAAACCCCTTCTTGGCCGAAACATATGGGTGGGTTTCCTTTTAGTTCAAACATCTTCTAAGCAAGAAAACTAATTACATGGTCCCTAACATTTCATAGGAAGAACCTTGTACTAGTTGAGTAAAACAATGAATTTCTCTAGCCTCTTAAAAATATTTTTGGCCGAAATTCTAGGGTTAAGTGCTCCTCTTATCAAGCATCATATAGGTATAAAAACATGAAGAAGAATCCTTTTCCATGGCATAGAAAATCTATCATTTAGTGAAGACTAGTTAAACATCACTAGATTTCGAAAGCTCTTCTTAACCGAATTTTCTCATACTTGTTTCTAGGTTTTAAAATCCTCATAAAATCATAAAAACATGTAAAAAGCCTTGTACCACAGGTGAGGGGAAGCTTACCTTCTTCGCTTAAGTTTCCTAGAATTGAGAACTTGCTTGGACCTTTCTTCTTGCTTGCTAGGTTCGGCACCAATGGAGGGAAAGGAGTGGCTAGGTCTTTTGGTGGAGAGGGGAGGAAGAAGAAGCTTCTTCCTCTTGTGTTGCTCGGCAACAACAAGGAAGAAAGAAGAGGGAGGGAGTGAGGAGGAAGAGGAGCTTCCTTCCTCTTGTGTTGCTTGGCAACAAGAAGAAGAGGAGAGGGAGAGGGGGTCTCGGCACAAGAGGGAGGAGGAGAGGGAGAGGAGTGGAGGATGAATTTGAAGTCACCCCTCCATGCCTATTTATACTAAAATGAGGGGAGGAAATTTGACTTGATTCATCCTCCCCATTTATTCCTCTTCTTTATGATAGGAATATTCTAGAGATATGCCTTGTGAGTTCTCTCTTAATCTCTCTCTTTTCTCTCCTTTAATAAAATTTTCTATCTCTCCTCTTACAATATCCTCTCTTATCCCACTTGGTTAATACATGCATGCATCCACAAGAGAACCAAGGTTCAAAACTTGGTTATGTATATTTTTATTTCTTTTTACTTCCTTTTCTTTTAAGTAAAAAGAATCCTTTCTTATTCTTAACTACTTAATCCTTTCTCTCCTTATCAATAATTCTCCTATCCCCTTTGGTATCCTATACATGTTCCTTACAAGAGGTCCAGGGTTCAATCTCTCTTCTAACATTTTTATTTTCTTTTGTACATAATAATTCGTATATTTCCCTATTATGCATTATGCATAAATATTTCATACATGTATTCATATTTCTTCCTTTTGTCTACATTAATTCCATACATTATAAATCATGCATAGATGATTTATATTCTCAACTTTATTTTCTTTCATAATCATCTAAATCCTTCCTAATATTTAACATAGAATATTTACATCTTCTTTTCACTCGTACTCTCATTACCCTTATTTTCTTATCTAGGCTTTCTAGGGGTGTTACAAGAAAAGAGAGCTTTTTTGCTTGAGAAAAAAACTCTAGGTTTATTGCCATTGGTGAATAGAATAAGTAGGAAATGGAAAAGAAGATGAAGGGAAAATAAAAGAGAGGGATAGGTGAAGGCACAACGGTGGTGTCACGCCCCAGGTAGTCCCTGTCAGAAGAAATTTCTACAGCATCTCCCATGTACGGGTGACAATATGAATCCAGAATACATATATCTATATCTCGGTCACACACGGCCGGAACAATACAATACAAATAAGAAACAAACCATGCAGTTTATATCAACATTCCACACAGTTCAACATATAAGCAATCCACACACTTTAATATAGAAAGACGATAAAGAATCCTCAAAGATATATGTAAACATCCTACTCCACTACAACGAAGAAAACAAAATCCACGAAAAAATGAGAAAATCCGCAGCGAAAAATAAAGTAGCAAACCCGAATGTTCAATGTCCACAATACAAACCCACAATACAAGTATATAAGATGCAAAAGCAAAATATAATCCGACAAAGAAAATCCTCGCGATAATGGGGCTAGCGACTGGAATATCTCCCGACGGCCTCAACCTGAAAAATAGTAACAATGGGGTGAGTTCAAAGAACTCAGCAGGTAATCCAATAGATATGTACAGCAACATATAACCACCAGTAACATCCTATGGTACAGTACACTGAACCATAGAGCCTACAGTACAGTTTCCTAACAGTACAACCTACGGTACAGTCTCCTAACAGTATAACAGATATGCATAGCTAAAATAAACTGTAATAACCAGCAATAGGCATAAAGTACAGTCTATAGCAAGAATAATAAGAAAATGCATAACTGAAATAAACTTTACTTACCTGCGAGGCTTGTGCAACTGACTGTGAACATACACAAATAAAAATAGTCAGAGCAAAAGCATGTATCCTGTATGCATGTCAATCATATGCAATCACCAAAATGCATCAATCATAATGAACGCAATCCGTGCATATGTTGCAATATGACATGGTCACCCCTGACGCCAATCAGCCGTCTCACACGCGATGGTGAGACCGAGTGGGTAGGGTTGTGACATCGTGCACTCTACCATCACTACCCCTGATGTGTGACCGAGTGGACGTGATGCTGTCGGAGTACACCTATCCTCCTATCTCAGACATAGTGAGGGAGCGCAATGCTCTCATCTCCCAGTACGCGATGATGGGGAGGGATCCTGACTGCAACCCCACTGTATCGTGCTTCCCATGAGCACCCCGGCGGTGCACCACCGAGCAACCTACCATTCACACCCTGAGTGCTGTGCCACTACCCATGCAGTGGTCACGCTGTGTGCAGGCCCTCATGTAGCCGACCGACGAGCTCAACAATAATGGAGTCGTCAATCGCCCAACATGCAATCATGCGATATGGTGCGTGCGACAACAATATGTCATACCTAGATATAACCTTCTCCATATGCGTAGGTGCCAATAAAACAAACGCATGTGTATAACAATGATATAAGCAATGCAAATCCAACCACATATAACAAGTATCCCCAGCGACTAATCAAGTGTAGATAATTATTATTAATATCCATCTCTATGAACCTATATACACATGCCAAAAGATAAAGGCATCCATTTCTAAAGTAAAGCAACTAACAGAAGAAGCATGTGATAGGTATCAACTAAGCTAAGACCAGGGAAGAGATAAATCTACCATCTACCCCTAGTAATTATATATAAACTATACATATCATAAGACAGTATCAAAAGATAAGTCAAAGGGTACCCGCCTCAAATAGCAGGTAGTATCACACCAAATCCAACATCGAGACGCCTGTCTCAAATCAAAGTCCTGTGTCAAACAAACAATATATATATATTTTATTTAGCTAAATCCAAAATAATAGCTAAATAAAATCCCTAAAACTAAATTAGGGCAAAACCCCAATCACACAACCTTATCCTATCTAATTAAATCTAACGGTCAATTAGGATTAGTTATCAAATCCCTAATCTCCCATTAGATTAGAAATTCAACGGTTGACTAGGGTTAATTACCTTAACCCTAATTATTCCATTAGATTAATATAACCAAATAAATCTAAACATAATCACTAACCATCTAGTAATCATGTAATCCAAATCATCCTTAATTCCTACATCTTGCATAACCATCTAGAAATCAAATCACACCATGATCTACAACTAATATCGAAAATCCAATACCTTACCTAAATTCCTAGCACTGTTCTGTTGATCCACACAAAGAAATGGTGCTGCCAGGAAAGGTAGCTGCTGTTGGAGAGTTGCCGAAACTAGAAACGCTGCTGTAAACCACCTCAATGACCACAATTCCAGCATCACAGCAACACAACCTCGCTGCCAAAATCCTTCCTACTGATCGGATGAAGATAACATCTCAGGCGATCAAGAAATCAACACCATAGAAATGGAACAGAACCTCACCTTGCTGCTATCAATCGGATCATGCAAGAATCCAGCAGGAAGACTACTGATCAAGCACAACCATCCTTCTAGCCTCTGCCCGACAACTCAAGAACACCTCCCTGATACCAACATCTCCAAATCTGTGACCTAATTCAACCGAAAAGAAGATGAGGATCGGTAACAGAGAAGAAGACCTAACCTTACCTCAATCGGTTGTCTCCAGAAGGTATCACCCAATCCGATCCACCTTGAGGAGCCACGGATCATTTTGTGAACAATTTAAGAAGGAGGAAACGAAGGGTTAATCGATCGGAGACAATGCAAACCAAGCCCTCCACCATGCCCTAGCCACCGAGCCATCATCGTTTATACACAAGAACCGGCCAGTGAAGCAATCGCTCCACCAAAAAGCTTGGGCAGCGTCACCAACGTCAAGAATCCGGCGATGGTACTCAGGCGGCGTAAGAGGACGAGATCATTGGAAACAGCACTCTATCGGCGTTGGGGTGTTGGATCGTTTGCGTGAGAGAATAGAGAGATCAGAGCGAGAGAGAGAAAGGGCTTCGGCTAGATCGGAAGGGGTCTCGGTCCACGGTTGGACAACCGGCGCAGGCGGCTGTGATCGGTGATGAGCGGAGGCGATCGGGAATAAGAGAGGAAGAAGGGAGAAGGAAAAGCTCGGCGTCATGGGAGAAAATAAGGTCGGGATCGGCGATGAGGGAAAATAAAAAGGAAATATATTTATAAAACATTTTCTCACTTAAATGGGTATCCCAAAACAAGCTTTATATCCGAACCCGCAATTGATCCCCTCAAAACTCGTCACACGAACTCCGAAAAATTTCCAGAAAATTCCAAAAATTCTGAAAAAATTTTATAAGGATATTTCTCAAATAACCCAATTTATTAAATTTTTTCGATATCTTACATCCTCCCCTACTAATAAAAATTTGGTCCCCAAATTTTGTTATAACCAGCAGCAAACACTAAAATATAACCAAACCGTATAAATGCTGAAAGGAACTCTAACCACAATACCTCAAGTAAACAGATGTGGATATCGAGCTTGGATCATATCCTCCAGCTCCAAGTAGCCTCCTCGTCAGAATGATACTGCCATCCGACTTTGACCAGTCGAACAGTCTTGTTCCGCAGCTGACGCTCCCTATGGTCCAGAATCTGTACCTGAACATCCTCGTAAGTAACGTCAGGCAGAATGGGAACTGATATATCTGATAGTACATGTGCTGGATCAGATACGTATCTCCTCAGCATAGATACATGGAATACATCGTGAATGCCCACTAGAGATGGTGGTAGCGCCAGACGGTAAGTTACTGCTCCAATCCTCTCCAAGATCTGGAATGTCCCAATATATCGTGGACCAAACTTACCTTGAAGACCAAATCTCTTCACCCCTTTCGTGGGTGAAACTCTCAAAAACACATGATCACCAGTAGAGAACTCCAGGGGTCTCCGTCTCCGATCAGCATAACTCTTCTGACGGTCCTGAACCTCTGACATCCTCTGTCTGATAGTACAAACCAACTCTGTCTCCTGCTGAGCTCTCTGAGTTCCTAGCAGTTGAGCCTCACCAACCTTCTCCCAAAGGGTGGGTGTCCGACAAGGTCTACCATACAACACCTCAAACGGTGCCATCTGGATAGCCGAATGATAGCTGTTGTTGTAGGCGAACTCCACCAAGGGCAAGTGGTCCTCCCAACTGCCTCGGAAGTCCATAACACAAGACCTCAGTAAGTCCTCCAAAGTCTGAATGGTCCTCTCTGACTGTCCATCTGTCTGCGGATGGAATGTCGTACTGAAACGAAACTGTGTGCCCAAGGCCTGCTGCAGACTCTGCCAGAATCGGGACGTGAACCGTAGGTCTCTATCAGATATAATGCTCAAAGGAACACCATGCAACCTGATAATCTCTCCACAGTATAACTCTGCTAATCGATTCAGAGAATCAGTCTTCCGGATCGCTAAAAAGAGTGCGAATTTGGTTAATCGGTCAACGATTACCCAAATCGCATCATGACCTCGTCGAGTCCTAGGTAATCCTACCACAAAATCCATAGTAATATGCTCCCACTTCCACTCCGGAATAGGGATCCTCTGAAGTAAACCAGCAGGTCTCTGGTGCTCAGCCTTCACCTACTGACAGACAAGACATCTAGCTACAAAATCTGCGATGTCTTTCTTCATACTGTTCCACCAATAGGAACACCTCATATCACGATACATACAGGTCCCACCTGGTTGGATAGCAAATCTAGAATGATGAGCCTCCTAAAGTAACTCCGCCATGACCGGGTGAGACTGAGGTACACATAACCTGCCTCAAAAATAAACAATCCTCTCATCATCTCGTGTAAACTCTGTCTGCTGTCCGGAAGCTATTTGACTGCCAATGAACTGTAAATGCTGATGTAACGCCCGAAAATTCTCAAAACTATTTTAGAATTATTCTATGACTTTTCTGGAATTTTTAGATATTTTTCCGGACTTTTCCGAGTATCGGAAGTAGCAAAAATAGTTAGAACCGTAAAATAGCTTAGGCGGGAATCGAACCCGAGACCTATGGTTTACAGATAAGATTAGTAACCGGTGAACCCAGCAGGGTCGTGCTGAAAGAAAGGAGAACCAAATATATTTATATTAGAGTTGGGTTCATTAAACCACTTAATATAAATAATAAACTTAAGTTGGAGTTGGGTTATTATTATTTTGGTTCGCACCTTCTCCTCTCAAACCCTCACGTCGGCGCCCCTCTTCTTCTCCTCTTCCTCACGCACGGCACACCAAGCCCAAGGTCCATCGGTTCACCTTCCGGCGACGACTCCAACACGAAAGAGGTTCTTCTCCGCGAGAGGAACGCGAAGACGGGATCGGATCGTCGAGAGGATCACCTCCACCGGAACTCTAGCGAATAGAATCGTAAGAAATTACGATCAAGAGGTAAGAAACCCCTCACCTGCAGTATAATAGCTCCGTTTGGTTTCCTACGCATTAGTTTTAGCTATATGCAGGTTTTTCGGCACATAGGGTGTGTTTAAACCCTCCTCGAGGATTAGGGATTTAGTTGAGCACCTCTAGACGGGCCGGACACGTTGTTCTCCTTTAGTTGGAGATTCTAGACGTTGTCGGGTGCCTAGAGGTGATCTCCCTATTAGAGGAGAGAGTTGGAGCACACCAAGTGTTCGGTAAAATGTTAGTGTAGCTAAATACCACCTCAGTTATGTTTAATAGCTCAGTTAAATGCATTAGAGGCATTTAAACCAGCACATTAGTTTAGTTCAGTTTTATGGGACTACGGTCCAATGGGTGGGCTCCCACAGTCGCCTCTAGGTTCAGATAACCTAGCTCTAGGTTCAGATAACCTAGAAACAGCATGTTATATCAGTTAGCTATAGATATCAGTATTTTATTTTCAGTGGCACTGTACTGGATTAGATATCCATTGGGTTGGACTCCCATAGTCGTCCCTAGGTTCAGATAGCCTAGACAACCCTGCTAAATTCGGGACTTGCAACCTCGGGTCTAGTAGGGATGCGCGCACAGCAAGTACAGTTGCCGGGCCCAACAGCATGTTTAGTATTTTCACCTATTATGTATTAGATTTCAAAACTCAAAATCAATCATGCTGGTTGAGTTTGTTTCCAGTTACAGATCTAGTTTCAGTTAGTTTAGCCTATACTCAGTTCAGTGTTTATTTGGTTGCTTTGCCATGATTCAGTGCTTATGCCATGCTTATGTGTTATGCTTTATGATTTCAGTATACCATGACTTAGCAAGTTCAGTGCATATTTTCAAATAGCATGCTTCAAAAACCATATTGCACCGAATGCATGTTTTTGTGAGGTAGATGGTTTCTTACTAAGCTTGTTAGCTTACAGATACTACTTTTTTTATACTGCAGATAAAGGTAAAGGAAAAGTGGACTAGCAGAGGAAGCTGGAGGGCAATGCAGATCAAGATGTGTGTGTGTGGAACTGGAAATGAAAGATCTTAGGGATCTAACAACCTTTAAATTACGCATTTGAACTCTTTAGTAATTTCAATTCAGCATATTAACTTTAGTATTTCCATGTTTGACATGAGTTAACGAACCATGCTTTAGATTATGCTTAAAATGTTAAATATATGATGTTAGAATGTTAGTATTTGCATGCTAGAGTGTTCTCATGTATCTAGAACTGGTGTATGCGATTTTTGGCACGAATCAGTGCTGGAAATCAGAAACTTTGATTTCATTTCAGACTTTCAGAACCTGGATCGGTCAGCAGACCGATCCAGTGCCATTCCTCTTCCTGGATCGGTCAGCCGACCGATCCAGATGGATACAGTTGTTGGAGTGTATACTGAAAGCCTAAGCTTTGTAAACATTCATTATGAATAAAGAATCACAATTGGTTTAATTATCTACATTTGTTTGTAGTTGTTCATTTAATTTATATTGTAGATAACATAGTATGTGGTGTCACATACAGAAGATGATGTTATCAGTACCTTATAAATTATAAACAGTAGCTCACGACCAGAATGGAAAGGAACAAACCATTAGAAGGTCGTAGTGTGATTAGGTATTAGTTTATCTTGACTATATAATTACACTAGTACACTCAGAGTGTATTGAGTAGGACCATTTGAAGTCATTCCTTTTATACTGACTTTATAAAGGAATAAAGACCTCAGTTATTATGGAAGTGTGTGCTCTTAATCCTAATATAATAACAAGCACATATGTTTGATATTTATTTCTTTAATTTATCAATGGGTGAGATTTAGTTCGATGAATCAATAAACCCGATAAATTGGGAAATGGTATCACTCATAGTGTGTGTTGTTGATTATAGAAGGAAACTGTGTCCTAGTGATACTAGGTTAATAATGTCCTCAAGAGGAGCTCATAAAGATTGTCATGTTAAACCCTGCAGGTGGACTTAGTCCGACATGATAATAAGGTTGAGTGGTACTACTCTTGGACTTAGATATTAATTAAATGAGTTGTCAGTAACTCACTTAATTAGTGGACATTCGATATCTTAAACATAGGGAGACTAACACACTCATAATAAGAAGGAGCCCAAAAATATAATTTGGGATTGGTGCGGTAGTTCAATGATAGTTCTCTAGTGGAATGAATTATCATTGATAAAATTAAGTTATGTGTTCGGGGCGAACATGGGATGCTTAATTTTATCGGGAGACCAAAACCAATTCCTCCTCTCGGTCCCTATCGTAGCCTCTTATTTATAGAGTACTATACCCACATATACCCATCTTCTATACCCACCTAAAGGGGGCCGGCCAAGCTAGCTTGGGAACCAAGCTAGGGCCGGCCTAAGCTTGGGTTGGCCCTAGCTTGAACCCAAGCTAGTAGGGCCGGCCATAATTAAATAAAAAAGAAATTTAATTTTAGATTTTATTATTATGTGGAAGATATAATTTAAAGAGAATTAAAATTAAAATATCTCTCTTGTAAAAGATTTACAAAAGATTAAAGAAAGAGATTAGATCTCTTTCCTTATTTGTAGATTGGAGAGTTTTTTTATTTTCTCTTTAAAATTATTCACATGTTAATAAAATTAAAATTATAGATATTTCCTTTTATTAACCATGAAGAGATTTTTAAAGAGAAATTTTATTTTTTAAAATTTCCGGAAACAAATAAGGAAAGTTTTAATTGTTGATTAAAACTTGTCCAATTTGCTTCCTCTTGATGTGGCCGGCCATTAGAGTTTATTTGGGAAATTTTATTTTATTTTTCTCAAATAAATCATGTCAAGGAAATTAAGGAAATTTTATTGTAATTAAATTTCCTAATTTGCCTAGGCCAAGGAATATAAAAGAAGGGGTGAGGGTGCCTTCACAAGACACAACCTCTATTGTTTTCTCTCCCTTTCTCCTTGGTGTTGTGGCCGGCCATTACCCTCTCCCTCTCTTCCTCTTGTGGTGGCCGAATACTTCATCTCTTGGAGTTCTTGTGGTGGCGGATACTACTTGGTGAAGAAGAAGAAGAAGGAGAGAAAGCTAGCATCTCTTGGAGCTTGGTTAGTATTTTGATTTTCTTCTTTGGTAAAGTTCTTCCTTTGTGGCCGAACCTTGCTTGGAGAAGAAGAAGGTGGTTGGTGGTTTCTCATCTTGGTAGATCGTTGCCCACACAACGTCCGAGGTTAGAAGAGGAATACGGTAGAAGATCAAGAGGTTTTCTACAAGGTATAACTAGTAATTTCTATTTCCGCATCATGCTAGTTATTTATGGAAATAATACCAAATACAAGAGGCTTACGTTCTAGTATTTCGAATATGTTTTTTCGAAGTTGTGTTCTTTTGTTTCTTTCTTTTCCTTGTGATTTGATTGTTCTCTTTGGTTAACCTAAAGTTATTTTAGGAAATTAAATATTAGCTTTCTATTAAAGGTTTTGTCTAGTCGGTGGTGGTTGCTCCCATATCCAAGAAGGTCATGTGCCTCGCCACGTCAGTACTGGGAACCTTTTATGGAAATTAATATTTAATGGAATTAATAACTTAAGGAGACTTGGGTCGAACGTGTTAAGTTCCGCAGGAGATCCAAGTCAAAACCTAAAAGAACAAATAGATTAAGTTTTGGATCAAACGTGTTAAGTTCCACAGGAGATCCAAAATTTAATTTAAAAGAACACATGGTAGCTAGGAAAAGGGTCAGATCTTTGTACAAAATTTTGTACAATGGAACCTATAGGCTTTCCGAGTAGCAACCAACAATTGGTATCAGAGCTAGGGTTTTGCCTCTGTGTATTTGGTATTTAGTTTAATTATGCACATGCCATACATAATTTAGGCAGGTTAATAGTAGGATGTGCTAACTCTATGGATGCAGGATCCAACTATTATGGCTTTTAGTTATTATGTGTGTGATTGGACCCTTGGACATGTCAAGGGCAATTTATATGTGTGTGCATGATTGTATTAAAATACAGCAGGAGTTGTATTTAGTTTTATTAGGATTTTATTTTTGATCTAGATACATGTACATTCCTTTTATGGAATATAGGATCAAAATGTAAAATTCTATTTATGTCGCGGATCGAATCTTGCAAAGCGTGGAACCTTCTAAGGACCAGAGGCGCAGCGGAACTCGGAGCAAGATGGATGCGACAGTTAGACCCGGTGGCGGTGGCCAAATATGGCAGCAGCTTCGGATGACAACACACGGAGGACAATTAAAGATAAAAGCCATAATAGTTGAAAATTAGATTTTCTATTTATTGCTTTTATATTGTGTTGTGTGTGCATGTTAGTTTACAAGTTTAGTAGGCTAGCATAGTTAAAATTCCTCATTTATAAATAACTAAGTGGGAGAGGGATTTTTAAGTAAATCCCATGGTCTCCATTACTGGTTTGTAAGTGATGCAAACAAGCTTGCGCGTTGGCTCTGAGTGCCTTCCTCCATAACGGATGAGCTTGTTTGCGGATCACTAGAACAGACTTCCATTTTTGGATGACTATAGGAAGTTAATTAAGAGCGTGTGATCTTCCCCAACGGAAGGGGCATAATCTTATTAATGGACTTAGTGTCAAGAAATGGTGTACACTTAGACACATCTAATAGTATCCTCCCCAACGGAGTCACTGCTATTATTTGTGTGACCAAATAATACCAACTATTAATTTTATTTGTCAAAAAGTTAGGTTGACAAGATAATAAAATTAATGGGTCAAAACCCTCCTTTTACAAATGTTGAATTTGTATACGTCCACACTAACGTGGCATACAAAATTCACGGTATTTTAAGGTGTTGGTTAATTTAAAATAGTATTGTTTGAGGAATCAATATTATTCTAAATTTAGAGTTCTGACCAAAAGTTATTTGTGATTCTTAGGATGACTTTCAACCCACTGTCCATCATACTTCAACAAAATAGACTTACTGGACCAAACTACATAGATTGGAAAAGAAACCTGGACATTGTTCTTACTGCTGAAAGCTATAAATTTGTACTGACTGAGCATTGCCCTGATGCACCTACTGGTGAATCTACCCAAGAGGAGATTGAATATCATAGGAAATGGGTAAAAGCAGATGAGATGGCGCGGTGTTACATTTTGGCTTCAATGTCAAATGTATTGCAACATCAGCATAAAGATTTACCAACAGCTTATGATATTATGAACAATCTCAAGGAACTCTTTGGTCATCAGGATAGGGCTTCTAGACAAGAAGCTATGAGAAAGATAATGACAGCCACCATGCAAGAGGGTACTCCTGTAAGGGATCATATCCTAAAGATGATGGCTTATCTGAACGAGATACAGATCCTTGGAGGAGAAATTGATGGGGAAACCCAGATCGATATGATCCTCCAAACGCTACCTAGAAGTTTTGAGCAGTTCTGCCTGAACTATAATATGAATAAAAGGATTTATTCATTAGGGGAACTACTGACAGAACTTCAAGCAGCAGAAGGGTTATTTCGTCACAATGCTCAAATTCACTATGTTGAAAATGGTTCTACTTCTAAACCGAAAGGTAAGAAGAAGAAGAAACAAAATGGTTCAGCAAAGAAAGTGAATAAATCTCAGAGTACGGGATTTAAAGCTGGAATGAAGAAGCCGAAGGGCAAGTGCTTCATCTGCAAGCAGGCAGGACATTGGAAGGCGGACTGTCCTCGTAAGAACCAAAACAAAGGTATATCTCATACTCTAGTTGTTGAAACATGTTTAGCGGTGTTATCTACCAGCACCTGGTGTGTAGATACGGGAGCCACTGATCATGTCTGCAATTCCTTGCAGGGGTTCCAGGAAACCCGACGACTATCTGAAGGGGAGATTACCGTCTACATGGGCAATGCTACTAAGGTGGCAGCTGTTGCAGTGGGAGACGTCTACTTGTCTTTTAGTAGAAATAGAAATTTGATTTTAAGAAATTGTCTTTATGTACCCAGTTTTAGAAAGAATTTAATTTCAGTTTCTAAACTGTTTTTAGATGGATATTCAGTTTCTTTCAGTAACGATGTAGTTATTAAAAGAAATAAAGTGATTATCTGTTCTGGTGCATTAGTTGGCAATTTGTATATTTTAAATCCAATTTCTTCCACAAAGCAAAACATGGAAATTTATAACTCATCTTCTAATTCTAATAAGAGAAAAGAACCTTCAGAAATGAACCAAGCATATCTTTGGCATCTAAGACTTGGTCATATTAATTTAAGTAGGATTCAGAGGCTTATAGCCGATGGACTTTTGAGTTCATTAGAGTTGGAAAATTTTCCAACTTGTGAATCTTGCTTAGAAGGAAAAATGACCAAGAGGCCGTTCAAGGCCAAGGGGTATAGAGCCAAAGAAGTGTTAGAGTTGGTTCACTCTGATTTGTGTGGTCCTATGTCTGTCCAGGCAAGAGGAGGTTTTGAATATTTTGTCTCTTTTATAGATGATTATTCAAGATATGGATATATTTACCTAATGCGCCGCAAGTCCGAATGCTTTGATAAGTTCAAAGAATACAAGGCTGATGTGGAAAAACGATTAGGTAAAAGTATCAAGACACTACGATCTGATCGTGGTGGCGAATACCTCTTAGGAGAGTTTAGGAATTACTTATCAGAGGCCGGGATTCAATCCCAATTGTCTGCACCTGGAACACCCCAACAGAATGGTGTAGCAGAACGAAGGAATAGGACTCTTATGGAGATGGTTAGATCAATGATGAGTTATTCAGAATTACCAAATTCGTTTTGGGGATATGCTCTGGAAACAGCAGTATACGTTCTGAACTTAGTACCTTCTAAATCAGTTTCTTCTACTCCCATAGAATTGTGGAATGGGCGAAAACCCAGTCTAAGACATATTCGGATTTGGGGTAGTCCAGCACATGTGCTGAAACTAGATGCTGATAAGTTAGAATCTCGTATAGAAGTTCGCGTGTTTGTGGGATATCCCAAAGGAACGAAAGGAGGTTTATTTTATAGTCCTAAAGACCAGAAGGTCATTGTTAGCACCAATGCCCAGTTTTTAGAAGAAGACTATATAATGGATCACAAGCCCAGTAGTAAAATTGTTTTAGAAGAACTTAGAGAGGACACGTCTACTTCAGTACCAACAGTACAAGATGAAGTACCACAAGAGACTGCAACACGTGTCACACATGATACACAACCACAGACAGTGCCTCGTCGTAGTGGGAGGGTTGTGAGGCAGCCTGAGAGATTCATGTTTTTGGGAGAGTCTTCGGACTTGATCCCGGGTAAACATGAACCTGATCCCCGGACATATGATGAAGCACTCCAAGATATAGATGCAGCATCTTGGCAAAAGGCGATGAATTCTGAAATAGAGTCTATGTACTCTAATAAGGTCTGGGAGCTTGTAGAACCACCTGATGGTGTAAAAGCCGTTGGATGCAAGTGGATCTACAAAAGGAAAAGAGGGACAGACGGGAAGGTAGAAACCTTCAAAGCTAGGCTTGTTGCGAAAGGGTACACTCAGAAAGAAGGAATCGATTATGAGGAAACCTTTTCACCGGTAGCCATGCTTAAGTCTATCCGGATACTCTTATCCATTGTTGCTCATATGGATTATGAGATTTGGTAAATGGATGTCAAGACAGCTTTCCTTAATGGAAGTCTTAAAGAGAACATCCATATGAAGCAACCAGAAGGATTTATTGAAAAAGGCAAAGAGCATCTAGTGTGCAAGCTCAATCGGTCCATTTATGGACTGAAGCAAGCTTCAAGGTCTTGGAACATCCGGTTTAATGAAGTAATCCAGTCATATGGATTTATTCAAAGTCCGGATGAGTCTTGTGTATATAAGAAGTGTAACGGAAACGTGGTGGTATTTCTTGTACTATACGTAGATGATATTTTGTTAATTGGCAACAATGTCAAGGTATTATCAGACGTAAGGGTATGGTTGTCCAAACAATTTGATATGAAGGACTTAGGAGAATGTGCACACATTCTTGGGATCAAAGTTATAAGGGATCGCAAGAAAAGAATGTTGTGTCTATCCCAAGCTTCATATATAGATACAATCCTTGCTCGTTTTAGCATGCAAGATTCCAAGAAAGGTTTCTTACCTTTTAGACATGGAGTAGCGCTATCTAAAGAGATGTCTCCAAAGACGTCAAAAGAGATAGAGGACATGAAAGTAGTTCCTTATGCTTCGGTGTAGGAAGCCTAATGTATGCAATGTTATACGAGACCGATATCCGCTTTTGGTAGGCATGGTCAACAGACATCGAGTAACCTCGACAAGGACATTGGGTAAAGCATATATTAAAGTACCAGGGAAGGGCAAGGGATTATATGCTAGTTTACCAAGCAGATGATTTGCTCCTTGTGGGTTACACGGATTCAGATTTTCAATCAGATAGGGATAACAGTAAGTCTACATCAGGCTATGTGTTTACTTTAGGAGGTGGAGCCATTTCATGGAGGAGTGTTAAGCAGAAATGCGTTTCGGACTCAACCATGGAAGTTGAGTATGTAGCAGCCTCTGAGGCAGCTAAAGAAGCAGTATGGCTCAGGAACTTTCTAATGGACTTAGATGTGATTCCTGGTTTGCCCAAAATCATCACAATTTATTGTGATAACAGCGGTGCAGTTGCAAACTCGAAGGAACCACGAGCCCATAAGGCAAGTAAACATATAGAGCGCAAGTACCACCTGATAAGAGATATCGTGAAGCGAGGAGAAGTTGTCATCGCCAAGATTGCATCAGCGGATAACCTGGCAGATCCTTTCACTAAGGCCCTTCCGGCGAAAGCTTTCGATCGGCATGTGGAGGGAATGGGAATCAGATGTATGGTAGAAGATATGGTAGCTTAGTCATTAGTATAAGTGGGAGATTGTTGGAGTGTATACTGAAAGCCTAAGCTTTGTAAACATTCATTATGAATAAAGAATCACATTTGGTCTAATTATCTACATTTGTTTGTAGTTGTTCATTTAATTTATATTGTAGATAACATAGTATGTGGTGTCACATACAGAAGATGATGTTATCAGTACCTTATAAATTATAAACAGTAGCTCACGACCAGAATGGAAAGGAACAAACCATTAGAAGGTCGTAGTGTGATTAGGTATTAGTTTATCTTGACTATATAATTACACTAGTACACTCAGAGTGTATTGAGTAGGACCATTTGAAGTCATTCCTTTTATACTGACTTTATAAAGGAATAAAGACCTCAGTTATTATGGAAGTGTGTGCTCTTAATCCTAATATAATAACAAGCACATATGTTTGATATTTATTTCTTTAATTTATCAATGGGTGAGATTTAGTTCGATGAATCAATAAACCCGATAAATTGGGAAATGGTATCACTCATAGTGTGTGTTGTTGATTATAGAAGGAAACTGTGTCCTAGTGATACTAGGTTGATAATGTCCTCAAGAGGAGCTCATAAAGATTGTCATGTTAAACCCTGTAGGTAGACTTAGTCCGACATGATAATAAGGTTGAGTGGTACTACTCTTGGACTTAGATATTAATTAAATGAGTTGTCAGTAACTCACTTAATTAGTGGACATTCGATATCTTAAACATAGGGAGACTAACACACTCATAATAAGAAGGAGCCCAAAAATGTAATTTGGGATTGGTGCGGTAGTTCAATGATAGTTCTCTAGTGGAATGAATTATCATTGATAAAATTAAGTTGTGTGTTCGGGGCGAACATGGGATGCTTAATTTTATCGGGAGACCAAAATCAATTCCTCCTCTCGGTCCCTATCGTAGCCTCTTATTTATAGAGTACTATACCCACATATACCCACCTTCTATACCCACCTAAAGGGGGCCGGCCAAGCTAGCTTGGGAACCAAGCTAGGGCCGGCCTAAGCTTGGGTTTAAGGTGGCCGGCCCTAGCTTGAACCCAAGCTAGTAGGGCCGGCCATAATTAAATAAAAAAGAAATTTAATTTTAGATTTTATTATTATGTGGAAGATATAATTTAAAGAGAATTAAAATTAAAATATCTCTCTTGTAAAAGATTTACAAAAGATTAAAGAAAGAGATTAGATCTCTTTCCTTATTTGTAGATTAGAGTTTTTTTATTTTCTCTTTAAAATTATTCACATGTTAATAAAATTAAAATTATAGATATTTCGTTTTATTAACCATGAAGAGATTTTAAAGAGAAATTTTATTTTTTAAAATTTCCGGAAACAAATAAGGAAAGTTTTAATTGTTGATTAAAACTTGTCCAATTTGCTTCCTCTTGATGTGGCCGGCCATTAGAGTTTATTTGGGAAATTTTATTTTATTTTTCTCAAATAAATCATGTCAAGGAAATTAAGGAAATTTTATTGTAATTAAATTTCCTAATTTGCCTAGGCCAAGGAATATAAAAGAAGGGGTGAGGGTGCCTTCACAAGACACAACCTCTATTGTTTTCTCTCCCTTTCTCCTTGGTGTTGTGGCCGGCCATTACCCTCTCCCTCTCTTCCTCTTGTGGTGGCCGAATACTTCATCTCTCTTGGAGTTCTTGTGGTGGCCGGATACTACTTGGAGAAGAAGAAGAAGGAGAGAAAGCTAGCATCTCTTGGAGCTTGGTTAGTATTTTGATTTTCTTCTTTGGTAAAGTTCTTCCTTTGTGGCCGAACCTTGCTTGGAGAAGAAGAAGGTGGTTGGTGGTTTCTCATCTTGGTAGATCGTTGCCCACACAACGTCCGAGGTTAGAAGAGGAATACGGTAGAAGATCAAGAGGTTTTTCTACAAGGTATAACTAGTAATTTCTATTTCCGCATCATGCTAGTTATTTATGGAAATAATACCAAATACAAGAGGCTTACGTTCTAGTATTTCGAATATGTTTTTTCGAAGTTGTGTTCTTTTGTTTCTTTCTTTCCTTATGATTTGATTGTTCTCTTTGGTTAACCTAAAGTTATTTTAGGAAATTAAATATTAGCTTTCTATTAAAGGTTTTGTCTAGTCGGTGGTGGTTGCTCCCATATCCAAGAAGGTCATGTGCCTCGCCACGTCAGTACTGGGAACCTTTTATGGAAATTAATATTTAATGGAATTAATAACTTAAGGAGACTTGGGTCGAACGTGTTAAGTTCCGCAGGAGATCCAAGTCAAAACCTAAAAGAACAAATAGATTAAGTTTTGGATCAAACATGTTAAGTTCCGCAGGAGATCCAAAATTTAATTTAAAAGAACACATGGTAGCTAGGAAAAGGTTCAGATCTTTGTACAAAATTTTTGTACAGTGGAACCTATAGGCTTTCCGAGTAGCAACCAACAACAGTAGCTACTGTATCTCCCAGGATCGGTCAGCCGACCGATCCATCCGCGAATAGAGAGTTCGGGACGAAATCTGCAGTCACTGATCGGTCGGCCGACCGATCAGTGAGCCGCTGGATCAATCGGCAGACCGATCCAGCCAGTGTTCGAGTGGGTGTCAGTAGATCGGTCCGCCGACCGATCCAGAGACTTCTACCGTGCCAGTATCAAGCTGGATCGATCCCGTGATCGATCCGACAGCCCAATTGATCTGTGGATCGATTGAAATGCCTGATTACAGCTAGCAGGTCATTCGGGAGGCATAGGTTGTCTCCCCTAGCAAGTGTACAACTCCTAGGTACACCCAGAGCATTATGTTTTGATCAGTTTAGTAGAAAAATTTTAATTAGCCCAGCCTTCCGCACAGCATAGTTTAGCATTATTGTGACGATTCGCCTTACAGCCTAGCAGTAGAAGGCGGGTCGTTACAGCTGATCTCCGGCATGGGCCTCTCGAATCCTTATCTTAATCGATGACTAAGCAACCATGGTAACAAGAATACCCTGCTCTGTCCGTCCCTGCTCCTCAAGGCCCAACTCGGAGAATCCCTGAATCAAGTCCATGACTAAAACTCGGTGACAAGCTAAAGTCCCTCTGGACTTCCTGCTAAGTGCATCAGCAACCACATTAGCTTTACCCGGATGGTAGCTAATAGTACAATCATAATCCTTCAGGAACTCCATCCATCTCCTCTGTCGGAGATTGAATTCCTTCTGTGTGAAAATATATTTGAGACTCTTATAATCAGTAAAAATCTCAAAAGTAATACCATAAAGATGATGTCGCCAAATCTTCAAAGCAAAGATAATAGCGGCTAGCTCTAAATCATGTACTGGGTAGTTCTTCTCATGCTTCTTCAACTGACGAGAAGCATAAGAGACTAGCCTACCATGCTGCATCAAAACAGCGCCCAAGCCCTGAAGAGATGCGTCTGTGTAAAGTACGAATCCGTCATCACCAGAAGGTAAAACCAAAACTGGTGCTGATACTAATCTCCGCTTCAGCTCCTGGAAGCTGGTCTCGCAAGCCTCTGACCACGTGAACTTCACGCCTTTCCTAGTCAGACATGCCAACAGCATAGCAATACTGGAGAAACCCTCAACGAATCGTCTATAATATCCAGCTAATCCTAAAAAACTACGGATCTCCTGGACTGACTTCGACTACTCCCAGCTAGTGATAGCCTCTATCTTTTGAGGATCTACTGAAATACCTCGGCTTGACACCACGTGTCCTAGAAAACCAACTAAAGATAGCCAAAATGCACACTTGCTGAACTTCGCATACAGATGATGTCGTCGCAGAGTCTCCAAGACTATGCGAAGATGTTGTGCATGTTCCTCCTCAGAACGCGAATAGATCAATATGTCATCGATAAACACAATCACATACTGATCTAGATACTCCAGAAAGATACGGTTCATCAGATCCATGAATACTGTGGGAGCATTGGTAAGCCCAAATGGCATTACCAAAAACTCGTAATGTCCGTATTTGGTGCGAAAATGCTGTCTTCTGAATATCAGAATCTTTGACTCTCAGCTGATGATATCCAGACCACAGATCAATCTTAGAATACACTGATGTATCTCTGAGCTGATCAAATAAATCCTCAATCCGTGGCAAGGGGTACTTATTTTTGATAGTCACTGCATTCAGCTGCCTATAATCGATGCACAACCTCAGAGTACCATCCTTCTTCTTGACGAATAGTACAGGAGAACACTAAGGCGGAATACCGTGGGGTTCTCCACAAGGACACTAGAATGCTCCTGCCCGTGCATGTCATATATAGCTGCTGCAGGGGGAGCTGTCCTCTACTGATGATTCGAAGATTGGGCTCTCGGCCCGCCTCGCTGAGTCCCGGACTGACCAAACTGTCCTCCCGGAATAGAAATCCTAGAAGCTACATGCTGAGCCTTCAGTGAACAGTTTCGACTCATGTGCCCAGGAAGTTTGCAATAATAGCAAACTAGCTGTCCCAGGGGTGCACACAGAGGTGATGTGGTCTCGGGATTCGCATCGGATACAGTGAGGATCACTGACGGACTATTTTCGATATGAGACAGAAGTACACCGAGCTATTTTAAAGTTCGAGGATGAACTTTTATGAGGTATGGGAGACTGTAACACCCATAGGGTCCTTAGCAAAATTCTAGAATATTTTATCATGAATAAAGAAAAAATATATATGCTTTAGTTAAATTTTGCTCCTAGCCGAACACTTAAACAAATAAAATAGAAATAAAAATATATAAGGTCTAGGACATGAACTCTAGATCTCTCATTAGATGCCTGAATAAGATAACCACTAGACCAAGAGAAATTATTGTTAGAAAAGAGAGGGAAACCATAATTAAATGTAAGAAGAAAAGGCTCTTCTCTTAGAAGGAGAAGTGAGAGTTGTCTTCTTCCTCTCTAATGAAGAGATGCTCTAGAATATTCTTTTCTTACTCACCAAGAAGGGATGTATCTAGACTTTTCTCTTAATTATGAAGAGAGTAAAGAAAAGGAGGAAGAAAAATATATTTTTCCTTCCTCCTCTCATGATGAATAAAAGGAGGAAATTAAAATGAGTTGGCATTTTTCCTCACTCACCTTCCTACTCCCTCCTCCTCCACCGTGACCTCTTCTTCACCATTTCCTCTTCTTGCCGAGACCAAGGAGCAAGGAAGCTTCCCCTCTCTAGGAAGGATCCACAACAAAGGTTAAATCTCTAAGGAAAACAAGCGCAAGGAAGTGAGTATCCCCTCTCTGCAGTACAAGTAGCTTCGGTTTAAAATGTTTTTCGAAACTCTAAAAATTATCTTGCAAGAATGTGGACAAGATAAAGAATAGGTAGTCACTTAGGGTTAACAAGTGATAAGAGATGCTTCATGTTATAGAAAAAAAAAAAGAGAAATTTAGAGCTTTATTGCATGTTTCGGCCAAGGATGGAAGAGAGGACCTAGAACAAGTTTTCTTTGATCACATGCTTAATTTTTCTACTCTATGATATATGAATTTCACATGTTGTTAGTTAAGTCTTCATTCTTCATGTTGTGAAAAAAAAAGAGATACCTATCTATATGGTTCGGCCAAAATTGATTATAAGGCCTTAGGTCAAGAATTTTAGATAGAAACCATACTAGTTGTACCTCTTTGTGATGTATGAATTTTTACATGTTTATAACCAAGGTTTTTATGCTTCTTATGGAATAAAATGGTATGAAACCCTACTGATATGTTTGGCCAAATTGAAATAAATGGGTTAGGGTTAAAGTTTTGAACTCAAATATGCTTAGATCATGAAGTACAATACCTTGTATGCACTTAGATTAAATGGGCTTGTTATATGTTTAAGTTTTATGCTCCTTATGGAATAAAATGATATGAAACCCTACTGATATGTTTCGGCCAAATGAAAATAAATGGGTTAGGGTTAGAGTTTTAAACTCAAATAGGCTTATTCATGAAGTATAGTGCCTTGTAGGTACTTGTACAATGCTCTATAGGTACTTAGATTAAATGTGCATGTTACATGTTTAAGTCTTATGCTTCTTATGGAATAAAAAGACATGAAACCCTACTGATATGTTTTGGCCAAATGAAAATAAATGGGTTAGGGTTAGAGTTTTGAACTCAAATAGGCTTATTCAAGAAGTATAGTGCCTTGTAGGTACTTGTACAATGCTCTATAGGTACTTAGATTAAATGTGCATGTTACATGTTTAAGTCTTATGCTTCTTATGGAATAAAAAGACATGAAACCCTACTGATATGTTTCGTCCAAATGAAAATAAATGGGTTAGGGTTAGAGTTTTGAACTCAAATAGGCTTATTCATGAAGTATAGTGCCTTGTAGGTACTTGTACAATGCTCTATAGGTACTTAGATTAAATGTGCATGTTACATGTTTAAGTCTTATGCTTCTTATGGAATAAAAAGACATGAAACCCTACTGATATGTTTCGGCCAAATGAAAATAAATGGGTTAGGGTTAGAGTTTTGAACTCAAATAGGCTTATTCATGAAGTATAGTGCCTTGTAGGTACTTGTACAATGCTCTATAGGTACTTAGACTAAATGTGCATGTTACATGTTTAAGTCTTATGCTTCTTATGGAATAAAATGATATGAAACCCTACTGATATGTTTCAGCCAAATTGAAATAAATGGGTTAGGGTTAGAGTTTTGAACTCAAACATGCTTATTCATGAAGTATAATGCCTTGTATGTGCTTAGATCAAGTTTACATGTTATGTGGATAAGTTCTATGCTTCATATGGAACCAAATGATATAAGAACCCTACTGATATGTTTCGGCCAAATTGAAATAAATGGGTTAGGGTTAGAGTTTTGAACTCAAACATGCTTATTCATGAAGTATAATGCCTTGTATGTGCTTAGATCAAGTTTACATGTTATGTGGATAAGTTCTATGCTTCATATGGAACCAAATGATATAAGAACCCTACTGATATGTTTCGGCCAAATTGAGATAAATGGGTTAAGGTTAGAGTTTTGAGCTCAAACATGCTTATTCATGAAATATAATGCCTTGTATGTGCTTAGATCAAGTTTACATGTTATGTGGATAAGTTCTATGCTTCATATGGAATAAAATGAGGTTGAAACCTACTGATATGGTTCGGCCAAGATGGATTAATTGGGTTAGGAAAGAGTTTAAACCTAACCAAACATGCTTATGTATTTTCATGATATGTAGCCTTGATATATAAGTAGATTAAGCTTTCATGCTTTATGATGTGATGAAAATATGCTTTACGATATGTTGCATTTCTATGTCTTATGATAAGATGTGCCATGTTTATGATATGATATGATAGACTTATGACATGATAGGCTATGGTCATGATATGATATGCTAGACGCATGATATGATATGCCATGTTCATGATATGTTATGCTAAGTTCATGAGATGATATGCCAAGTTTGATGATAAGAAAATAACATGTTATACTTTATGTTATGATAAGAACATGTTATATAATGCATGTGTGAATGTCTTATGTAAGAAGAAAAGCCTAAAGAGTTGCTTCCCTTATGTTGGGACCAAGAGCATTCTTCATGTTATGAAAAAGAGTTGCTTCCCTTAAGTTGGGACCAAGAGCACTCTTCATGTTATGAAAAAGAGTTGCTTCCCTTAAGTTGGGATCAAGAGCACTCTTCATGCTATGGTAAAGAGATGCTTCCCTTAAGTTGGGGATCAAGAGCTCTCTTCATGATATGACAAAAATTATGACATGTATGATATGATGAGATATGATATGCATGATATTTTACTTTGTATGGCTTGTACCAAGGGTGGGCTCCATAAGCGCCCTGGGGTCGACGGACTATGAACAGACCTCGTTAAGGGATGGGCTCCTCAGTACGCCCCTAGGTCGACGGACTATGAACGGACCTAGATCCCTAGTAAGTTCGGGGCTAGCTACCCTTTCCTAGGGATTGCGCGCATTTATGTTTACATGTGGTACAAGCCGGGGCCCTTCTCATGATGATGATATGATATTCAAGTATGTATACTATATGTTTTGAAAGAAGCATGATACATATGTGCATTCCATGATACATGTTTTAAAAATATACATATTGCATCTACATGCACATATTATGAAATTATGTTTATGCACCTTTATGAACAGGTATGAGTTATGATACATGTTTACATGATATGATAGGCTTCATGATATGTGCTTACAGAATGTGATATGAATCATGATATACACTCACATGCTATACTCTGATATGTTATGCTCCTTATGTGATATGATATATTATGTTCTGTTTTCCCTCATGTTATGTTATGAGATGTTATGGTTTTTACATGATAAGATATGTTCTATGTTATGATTCTCCATGCTATGTTATGCTATGCTATGGTTTCTACATGTTATGTTATGTTATGTGTTTTTCGGATTTATGGGTAGGCAAGGATCTCACTAAGCCTTTGGCTTATAGCTACACATTTTCCTTGTACTGCAGATAAAGGCAAGGAATGGATTGTTTAAGGGGAGCAGAGCAGGAAAGTCAATGAGGATGTGTGTGGAAGTGCTGGTGGATAGATCTATTTAAGTTTTTGAATTATCTAAGTTATGCATGTGAACAATGTTGGACCTATGCTTATGATAATGTTCAGCTAGTATGATATCCTACTCATGTTATGTTGGTACGTTTGACTTCACATGCCATGTTAAGAGAACTAGATGCATATGGTATATGTTATGATATGAAAAAAAAAAACAATTATATATATATGTCTTCCGCTGCCATGAATCCATATGCATTAGTATAATTGATGTCCATGTTTTAGTGACGTCCGTCCCTCTGGGGTGGCCTTAGTGTTACCTGGAAGGGCGGGCGTTACAGGAGCCAAGTTTACCTTCCACTACACACACATCAAGCCTTTATCCTGCCGCTCCAAGTAAGAATTTTATGCTTAAATTTTATTTTGAAGTGATATTTATGCTTGATCTATTTCTTTATGATGTTTGATAATATGCATGCTTATTATCTTATTTATTTAGTTATCACATTTTTAGCTTAGATATATATGATGGTAGATTAGGAACGATAACAACCTTAGGGTAGCCTGGTCATGAATAACGATAACTTATATTAGTTTATTGTGATTTATGAAGATAAAGCATGGTTAGAACACGAAATACACGAGCAGATGAGACGGTACCTCCACCAGATCTGATGCATGTGATTACCGAGCTCCAGCGTCAGGTCACGGAACAGCAACAAACGATCACTGCATTGATGAATCAGCAAGGGAATCCTGTTACCCCACCAGGGAACCCAAATGCGATACCTATTATACCTGCGGCTGTACCAGTACCTCCGGCACCGGTACCACCGGTAGTTCCTATTCCAGTGGTCCGACAAGAGGCATACCTGATTCAGTGGCTGAAGCCAGAAGCCTTATCCGGAAACTGTGAGCCATGGGATGCTCAGGCGTGGCTTAAGACTGTGGAAAGCATCGTGGAGCTTTTAGATTGGCCCGAACACGAGAAGGTTAAGTGTGCATTATTTTGCCTTACAGGCGATGCCAGAATGTGGTGGGACCGAGTCAAAGCAAGGAGACAGGGGAATCAGATGAGATGGACAGACTTCGAGACTGAATTCCTTGAAGAGTTCTTCCATATGCGGGTGACCAATAAACACTATGACGAGTTCACCGAGTTCCGGCAAGGTGACCTATCAGTGAATGAGGCCGTGAAGAAATTTAACCGATTAGCACGCCTATGTCCAGAGCTGGTCAGTATAGAAAGAGAAAGGGTCAGACTTATGCTGAAGATGCTCAGACCCGAAATAGCCCTAAATGTGGCCGGCGGCGTTAATAGACCACAGACCACCGAGGAATTAATTAGCAGTGCTCTGATCACTGAACACTATCAGAAGGCGATGAATGAGGGTAAGAGTCAAGCTCAGAAACCTCAACATATCAGAACCAACTGGAAGGGAAACTCCAACGGTAAAAGAAAACAATGGAACAGTTCTCAGGGTGGTTCAGCGAACAAGCAACCTATGTTTCCTCAGTGCACCACCTGCGGAAAGAAGCATCCGGGAAAATGTCGTGTGGGCACGAATAAGTGCTACAGCTGCGGATTGGAAGGACACTTGGCCAGAAATTGTCCTACTCAGATGCAGACACCTCAGCAGCAGAATATCCAGAACAGAGGTGCCCCCTCACAGCTACACCTAATGCAAGCTGCACTAGAAGGCCCTCAGATTGGCCAAGGGAGACTGGAAGCCCCGCCAGCTATGACGAATGCCAGGATCCACTCCCTCGCCAAAGAAGATGGGACGAGTGCTTCGACAGTCATTACAGGTCAGATACCTATTATTAGTCATTATGCAAATATGTTATCGAATCCTAAATGCGAACCGAAGTATGAATTTATCGGGAAGCCGAGAAACATTACCGGTCAGAGGATCGAAAATGTGACCAGGCAACTCTCTACCCTGACCATAGCAACAACATTATTCGACAATATATCAGAGAAACAAACCCGTGACCCCAGCATCCAAAGGATCAAGCAAGAAGTCTTAGAAGGGAAGGATAACGGATTTCGTATCGCTGATAGTGGAATACTGTACTTCAAGGATCGCCTATGTATTCCCGACAATTCAGAGATGCGGAAAAAGATATTAGAGGAGGCGCATGCGACACCATACGCAATGCATCCTGGATCCACCAAAATGTACCAAGACCTGAAGAAGAAATTCTGGTGGTTTGGTATGAAGAGGGATGTGGCTCAGCACGTCAGTACTTGCCTGACCTGCCAAAGAGTTAAAGCAGAACACCAGAGACCTGGAGGTATACTGCAGCCAATTCAGATTCCAGAATGGAAATGGGAGGATATTTCCATGGACTTCATTTCGGGACTTCCCAAAACGACGAATGGCTACGATGCTATATGGGTAATCGTGGACAGGTTGACAAAATCGGCCCATTTTATGGCAATCAAGATGACCTACTCGATCGAACAGCTAGCCCAATTATATGTCAAAGAGATTATCAGACTGCATGGGATCCCTAAGACCATCATCTCTGATAGAGATGGCCGTTTTGTTTCACATTTTTGGGAATGGGTTCAGAAAGCCCTGGGTACGAAATTATTGTTCAGCACTGCCTTTCACCCTCAGACTGACGGGTAAACAGAAAGGGTGAATCAAGTATTGGAAGATATGTTACGAGCTTGCGCCCTGGACTTCAAAGGGAGTTGGTGCCATTATCTATGCTTAGCGGAATTCGCCTATAACAATAGCTATCAAGCTACCATTGGTATGGCACCGTACGAGGCATTGTATGGGAGAAAATGTAGATCCCCTATATGCTGGTATGAAGGCGGTGAAAAGAAGGAAATGGGATTTCAAACCGATCTTATCGACAGCACCACCCGTGCAATACAGAAGATCCGCCAAAGAATAGAGACTGCTCAAAGTCGGCAGAAGAATTATGCAGATAAGTGACGTAGGGATTCAGTATTCCTCAAAGTAGCTCCTATGAAAGGAGTGATGAGATTCGGAAAGAAGGGAAAACTAAGTCCTCGATATGTAGGACCATATCAAATTCTGAAGAGAGTTGGCAAGGTGGCTTATGAACTAGAGCTACCACCAGAGATGTCGGCTATTCACAATGTGTTCCATGTCTCAATGCTCAAGAAGTACATGGGTGGCACAGATCAAGTGATCGAACCACAGACAGTTCAAGTTCAAGAGGACCTGAGCTACGAGAGCCGACCGATTCAGATATTAGATCGAGATATTAAAAGGCTAAGGAACAAGGAAATACCTTTAGTAAAGGTTCTGTGACAAAATCAACGGTTCGAAGAAGCTACTTGGGAACGCGAAGACGATATGAGACAGAAGTACCCCGAGCTATTTTAAAGTTCGAGGATGAACTTTTATGAGGTATGGGAGACTGTAACACCCATAGGGTCCTTAGCAAAATTCTAGAATATTTTATCATGAATAAAGAAAAATTATATATGCTTTAGTTAAATTTTGCTCCAAGCCGAACACTTAAACAAATAAAATAGAAATAAAAATATATAAGGTCTAGGACTTGAACTCTAGATCTCTCATTAGATGCCTGAATAAGATAACCACTAGACCAAGAGAAATTATTGTTAGAAAAGAGAGTGAAACCATAATTAAATGTAAGAAGAAAAGGCTCTTCTCTTAGAAGGAGAAGTGAGAGTTGTCTTCTTCCTCTCTAATGAAGAGATGCTCTAGAATATTCTTTTCTTACTCACCAAGAAGGGATGTATCTAGACTTTTCTCTTAATTATGAAGAGAGTAAAGGAAAGGAGGAAGAAAAATATATTTTTCCTTCCTCCTCTCATGATGAATAAAAGGAGGAAATTAAAATGAGTTGGCATTTTTCCTCACTCACCTTCCTACTCCCTCCTCCTCCACCGTGACCTCTTCTTCACCATTTCCTCTTCTTGCCGAGACCAAGGAGCAAGGAAGCTTCCCCTCTCTAGGAAGGATCCACAACAAAGGTTAAATCTCTAAGGAAAACAAGCGCAAGGAAGTGAGTATCCCCTCACTGCAGTACAAGTAGCTTCGGTTTAAAATGTTTTTCGAAACTCTAAAAATTATCTTGCAAGAATGTGGTCAAGATAAAGAATAGGTAGTCACTTAGGGTTAACAAGTGATAAGAGATGCTTCATGTTATAGAAAAAGAAAAAAAGAGAAATTTAGAGCCTTATTGCATGTTTCGGCCAAGGATGGAAGAGAGGACCTAGAAAAAGTTTTCTTTGATCACATGCTTAATTTTTCTACTCTATGATATATGAATTTCACATGTTGTTAGTTAAGTCTTCATTCTTCATGTTGTGAAAAAAAAAGAGATACCTATCTGTTGGGTTCGTCGGGCCGCGAAAACCGCTTTTTCGCGTCGCGGAAACCCCGAGTCACCCAAAGCCGTAGATCCGTGCAAAGATTCGTAAACAAAACTTTTCGAAAAACCTTTTCTTGTACGAGTTTGTAAAACCTTTAGATCTACACTAGATAAGGGTTATACCTTCGAAGCGTGCCTTTCGCTTATCCCGCTCGTCCAAGGAGTTGCCGGATCTCTAGACCGTCAAGCGCCGGTCCTCTAGAAGTATCCACACGGACACGTAGGTGGAGAAAACCTCACACAAAGGTGTGCTAGCACCTTGGTGAGATTCGGCCAAGCAAGGAGGAGAGGGAGAGGGAGAGCTTGAGAGGAAGAAGGAAGAAGATGCACCACACTTGAATGAAAATGAATTCACATCCATTCACAAAGTGGCCGGCCACTTTCTCCACAAGAGTAACTCCCCATTAAATGCAATTAATGTGGAGTTAATAAGAAAATGGCTTTGTAACTTCCATGAGGTGGCACACCATGATGATGTGGAACATCATCATTGGTCCACCTAATGCCAACTCACCAATGAGGTGGCAAAAGGTCAAGTCAAAATTAACCTTTGGTCTTCCTTCTCTAGTAAAGTCCAACATGACCCAATCTCTACCATGGTTGATCTAATCCAACCATTTGATTCGAGCCAACTTAATATAATGAATCTAATTCATTAAATTAAATTGATTTAATAAGTCATAATCTAAATTAGACTCATTAAATACATGAATCAACTTGAGTCGAACTCAAGTTAGCCCAATTAGGATTACTCTTAAACCAATTTTATTCATCAAATGAATCTAATCCTCTTGGTTCATCATATGAACCTAATCTCCATCTAATTGTCCTAAGTGTGTGACCCTATAGGTTCTTGTAACGTTGGCAATGCCCTAAACCCATTTAGGAGCATAAGTAATGAGCGGTATCTAGCAACACATCATTACTACCCAAGTTACAAGAATGTCGAGATCCGACATCACCTTGTGACTACTAATTGTGACTCCTCACAATATGTGACATTGTCCTTCTAGCCTAGACATCTAGATTGATCAATGTGAGGCATAGACCGTGTCATCCTCTAATCAATCTAAATCTTGAACTCCAAGTAGACTCACTCGATCAAATGAGCTCAACATCTATTGTTGACTCATTTGGGCATGGCCATGCACTTAGTGGTCTCACTCTATCAAGAATAGCGATGTCGCTCCCGTCATATGGGAGGGATAGATCCCATCTACATCACTCAAATCCCTCTGCATAATTCGTTACATACCCAGTAATCGCCTTTATAGTCCACCCAGTTACGGGTGAAGTTTGACGAAACTAAAGTACATAACTCCTTATGTAGGGATCAATGGTGACTTCAGGTCTAACGACTAATAGTCATACTAATAGCCACATGAGAAAGTATATGACACTCATATAACGATCCATGATACTTTCTCATGGCGGGTCATTCAGTATACATTCTCCAATGTATACCCATGTGTCAGCTTGATATCTCTATATCCATGACTTGTGAGATCAAGTCATCGAACTGACCTACATGCTAGTCTTATTGCATTAACATTGTCCCTGAATGTTAATACTCGACTAGGAATGATTTAGAGTAGTGTTCCCTATATCATCTCACTATCGATTCAACTAATGGATTGATATAGGTATGAACCCTCTACTCAAGGACGCTATTATACTTAGTCTATTTGGCACTAATACAAATAAGTATAATAACCAAACAAATGTCTTTATTAATATACAAGAATATGATATACATGAGTCCATACAATCATCAAATGATTGGCTCTAACTAACAATCTCCCACTAGCACTAGTGCCAATCAGTATAGGCTCTAAGGCGTAATGACCTAGTGTGACCATCATGCTTCCTCTGTGCCAAAGCCTTGGTCAAGGGATCTGCGATGTTAGCCTCTGTAGGTACTCTGCAAATCTTCACATCTCCTCTATCGATAATCTCTCGAATGAGATGGAAGCACCGTAGTATGTGCTTGGTCCGCTGGTGTGAGCGAGGTTCCTTCGCCTGTGCTATAGCTCCATTGTTGTCACAATAGAGCTATGCTAGGAACCACCCCAAGTTCAGTGATGAACTTGCGGATCCAAACCGCCTCCTTTATTGCCTCCGATGCAGTAATATACTCGGCTTCTGTTGTAGAATCAGCTTTGAACTCTTCCAGCTAACAGCACCACCATTAATGCAAAATATGAATCTCGACGATCGGTAATCATCCCGATCGGTCGAAAGTGGCATCATCAGAACCCTTTACGCTAGCTCATCATTGCCTTCCATATATCAAGAAATATTCTTTAGTCCTTCATAAGTACTTAAGAATATTCTTGACCGCTATCCAGTGACTTTCACCTGGATCTGACTGGTATCTGCTCGTCATGCTCAAAGCATACGAGACATCAGGTCGAGTACATAGCATGGCGTACATGATCGATCCTATGGCTGAGGCATAAGGGATCTGATCCATGCGGTCTCTCTCCTCTCTAGAAGAGGGACCTTGAGTCTTCAAAAGACTCACGCCATGTGACATCGGCAGAAATCCCTTCTTGGAGTTCTGCATGGCAAACCGAAGGAGTACCTTGTCAATATATGTACTCTGACTTAGGCCAAGCAATCTCTTAGATCTATCTCTATAGATCTGTATCCCTAGAATGCGGGATGCCTCACCTAAGTCCTTCATTGAGAAGCAACTCCCTAGCCAGGTCTTGACAGACTGAAGCATAGGGATGTCCTTCCCAATGAGTAGTATGTCATCCACATATAATATGAGGAAGACAACTATGTCCCCTACAACCTTCTTGTAGACACAAGGCTCATCTTCGTTCTTGATGAAACTAAACTGTTTGATCGCATCATCAAATCGAAGATTCCAGCTCCGAGAAGCTTGCTTTAGTCCATAAATGGACCTATGCAGCTTGCATACTCTGCTAGTATGCTGTGGATCTACAAAACCCTCAGGTTGTGTCATGTACACATCCTCGAGTAGATTTCCATCCATAAACGCGGTTTTGACATCCATCTGCCATATCTCATAGTCATGGTAGGCTGCAATAGCAAGCATGATCCGAATAGACTTAAACATCGCCACTGGAGAAAAGGTTTCATCATAGTCAATACCATGAATCTGCTTGAAACCTTTAGCTACCAAGCGGCCCTTATAGATAAGTCCATCCATGTCAGTCTTTCTCTTAAAGACCCACTTGCACCCAATGGGTTTTACCCCATCAAGTGGATCAACCAAAGTCCATACTTGGTTGGTGTACATGGATTCTATCTCGGATCTCATGGTTTCTAGCCATTTCTCAGAATCTAGTCTCATCACAGCTTCTTGATAGGTGGTAGGCTCATCCTCTATGAGCACAATGTCATCATGGTCAGACAAGAGAAATGAGTATCTCTCAGGCTGACGACGTACCCTATCAGACCTGCGAAGAGGTATGTCTACATGAACCGGTTGTTGTTCCTCAACTCCTTGTGGAACAACATCATCCACAACACTTTGTGGTTCCAGTTCAATTTCCATCGTGGCATTAGTGCTATTGTTCGCATCTTGAACTTCTTCAAGATCGAACGCGCTCCCACTAGTCTTTCTAGAAACAAAGTCCCTTTCTAGAAAGACCCCAGTCTTTGCCACAACTACCTTGTGCTGACTGGAAATGTAGAAGTAATATCCCTTAGTTTCCTTGGGATATCCGATGAAATAGCACTTGTCGGATTTGGGTCCTAATTTGTCTGAGACATGACGTCGTACGTAAGCCTCACAACCCCAAATCCTCATGAAAGACACCTGGGCATCTCTCCCAGTCCATATCCTATATGGTGTCTTTATCACGGCCTTTGATGGAACTCGGTTGAGTATGAAAGCTGCTGTGTCTAGAGCATATCCCCATAGATATGTCGAAAGATCTATGTGACTCATCATAGATCGTACCATATCTAATAAGGTACGATTCCTCCTTTCGGATACACCATTCCATTGTGGTGTTCCAGGAGGAGTGAGTTGAGATAATATCCCACACTCAGCTAAGTAGTCACGAAACTCAAGGCTTAAGTATTCACCACCTCGATCTGATCGAAGTACCTTAATACTCTTGCCAAGCTGGTTCTGTACTTCATTCTTGAATTCTTTGAACTTTTCAAAGGATTCAGACTTATGTGTCATCAAGTACACATAACCGTATCTACTGAAATCATCAGTAAATGTGATGAAGTACCTATAACCGCCTCTAGCAGCAACATTGAAAGGGCCACATACATCACTATGTATGAGTCCTAACAAATCATTTGCTCTCTCGCTATGCCCACTAAAGGGCGTCTTGGTCATCTTGCCTCGTAGGCATGACTCGCATATCTCATATGATTCAAAATCAAATGAGTCCAGCAAACCATCCTTATGGAGCTGGGATAAGCGCTTGTCATTTATATGACCTAAGCGACAGTGCCAGAGGTATGTTTGGTTCATGTCATTTGACTTGAACCTCTTGGTACTAATGTTATAGATAGGGCTCTCAAGGTCTAGAATATAGAGTCCGTTTATTAGTGGTGCACTACAATAGAACATATCTTTCAAATAAACAGAACAATATTTGTCTTTTATTATAAAAGAGTATCCTTTCTTGTTTAAACAAGAAACTGAAACTATGTTCTTAGTAAGAGCAAGCACATAACAACAATCATCTAAATCTAGTACAAGCCCAGAGGGCAGAGATAGCTGATAAGTTCCTACAGCAACAGCAGCAACCCGTGCTCCATTGCCTACTCGTAGGTCCACCTCGCCCTTTGCCAATGCTCTGCTATTTCTGCACATCAGTACAAATGTGAGAAGCACATCCAGTATCTAATACCCATGATGTAGAAATAGATAGATTGACTTCTATAACATATATACCTGAAGTGGAAGTCTCACTTCGCTTCTTCTTAAGATCCTCCAAGTATACCTTGCAGTTCCTCTTCCAGTGCCCGGTCTAACCGCAGTGGAAGCAGGTAGCATCCTTGGCGACCCCTCCTTTAGGCTTCAGTGCCTTGCCTTTGCCCTTGGTTTGGGACTTTCCCTTACCTTTGGGCTTGCCCTTGCCCTTGTGCTTCTGGACCATCAGAATGGGCTTAACCTTCTTAAGGTTAATCTCAGCAGTTCGTAACATACTAAGTAGCTCGGGAAGTGGCTTGTCAATCTCGTTCATGTTATAGTTGAGAACGAATTGACTATAGCTATCCGGCAAGGACTGCAAGATCAAGTCAGTGGCCAGCTCTTGGCCAAGTGGGAACCCCAGTCTTTGTAGGTTCTCTATGTACCCAATCATCTTGAGTACATAAGGACCTACAGGAGCCCCGTCTGACATCTTGCACTGAAACAGTGCCTTCGAGATCTCAAATCTCTCATGCCTCGCTTATCCCTGATATAGTTGGCGAAGATGCTCAACCATATCAAAAGCGCCCATCATCTCATGTTGCTTCTGAAGCTCTGAGTTCATGGTCACGAGCATTAGACAGGACACATCTAATGCGTCGTCTTGATGCTTCTTGTAAGCATCTTTATCAGCTCGCGGGGCATTGGTAGGAGGAGCCTCCGGAATGGGCTGCTCTAGAACGTACAGCTTACGCTCCTGAGTGAGAACTATTCTCAAGTTCCTGTACCAGTCCTTGTCCTTCTCAAGGACAGATCGCAGGGAGAAGGATTTCGTGTTCGACGTCATGGTTATCTACAACAGAAAATTTGCAGAAATAAATATCATATTCTTTAAAAATCATTTAATTAGGCCTTTTAATTAAATGATGCTCCCACTGAATTCTATAATTCTTGTGGGACAAGATCCACATCATACTAACCTTTGAGTTAGCTTTGGCTAATACGCCCAAGGCTTAGTATGATCGGTAGGTAACGATTACCAATTACATCTCTATGCAACTCTTGTTTATAGAATCAATATCCGCATTTATATTAAAACTCGAGTTAGCTTTGGCTAATACGCCCGAGAGTTAATATAGATGTGATATTGACCTATCTTTCCAACTATTGGAAGAATGCCTATAGTTGACTCGATCCAACCGAGTAACTATGAATACTCAATCTAATTGAGTTTGTATTCACCCATGCGTAGATAGACGGGACCAAGATTGTCCCTCCGTATCCTACCAAGATAATATGTATTGCTCTGCTTTGGCAGATTCAACAATACATGTGATCGAGGTAGTGATAGGTATCACGGCACGGTTAGGCATTAGAGTTGAGTCGATTGAGATCTAATCTAATCGAAAGGGATGCATCTTGTGCACGACTTAGATCTAATCTAATCGCAAGGGTGCATCATGTGCACGACTTAGATCTAATCTAATCGTAAGGCACTAATTAATTAACTACTTATTAAATATGCATCACATACACAAGCAATTAATTAATCTATTTGTGATTTAGTCATGGCCCTACTACGATCTTCTCAAGCCAATGAGAAGATCGATTGGTCAACCTAGGGTCAACAGCTTCTTCAAGCTCCTCCCTTTGACCACCTTGTGTTGCTCGTGCCCGCCTCGGAACTCCGTCTCGTGTGGACCCTCCACCGCTCCAATTTGTACATTACAATTTGAAACTCGAGTTATTTTCGAGTCTAAATCTAATTTACAACAAGAAAATAAGAGAAGGCACGACGCGCAGGTCGCGAATATAATACAACAATCGCAAACACATAATGGCACGCAGGCCGTATTATGAATTACAACACAACCAATCATATTGGGCTTTGGGCCATGACTATCACAAATTAATATATAATTCAAAATTATATATTTTTCATAATTTTCAATAATTTTAAAATAATTTTTTACAATTTTTATGAATAAAATTTCCCGGCGGTCCCGTTTAGCGGTTTCGGGCGCAATCGCGGAACGGATCCCCGTGCGGGGCTCAGGGGCAGCGCCCCTACCCGCGATCTAACCATCGCGAGGGTTCCATTGTGATCCAACAGTGCCTAAACCCGCTGTCCCAAAAAGATTTGGGTTGAGACATTGCCGTTTCGGAAAAATCTTCCCGGCGGGTTCGTTTTTAGCGATTTCGGGTGCAATCGCGAAGCAAATTCCCTTGCGGGGTAAGGGGCTATGCCCCTACCCACGATCTAACCATCGTGAGTTGCTCCTTTACGATCTAATGGCACCCGACCCCGCTGTCCCAAATGGATTTGGGGCAAAACGAAGCCGTTTAAAAGAAAACTTTCCGGTAGCCGAAGCCTACAAGTGCCGAGACACTTGTGCTTCGCTTCTACGGAAAAATTACTCATAAAAACTCAATTTTTACAGAAAATTACAGAAGGTATATTTTTCATAAAAATACAAACGAACTCGTACAAGTCTTTGCACGTGGCTCTAATACCACTGTTGGGTTCTTTTTTCGCGTCGCGGAAACCCCAAGTCACCCAAAGCCGTAGATCCGTGCAAAGATTCGTAAACAAAACTTTTCGAAAAACCTTTTCTTGTACGAGTTTGTAAAACCTTTAGATCTACACTAGATAAGGGTTATACCTTCGAAGCGTGCCTTTCGCTTATCCCGCTTGTCCAAGGAGTTGCCGGATCTCTAGACCGTCAAGCGCCGGTCCTCTAGAAGTATCCACACGGACACGTAGGTGGAGAAAACCTCACATAAAGGTGTGCTAGCACCTTGGTGAGATTTGGCCAAGCAAGGAGGAGAGGGAGAGGGAGAGCTTGAGAGGAAGAAGGAAGAAGATGCACCACACTTGAATGAAAATGAATTCACATCCATTCACAAAGTGGCCGGCCACTTTCTCCACAAGAGTAACTCCCCATTAAATGCAATTAATGTGGAGTTAATAAGAAAATGGCTTTGTAACTTCCATGAGGTGGCACACCATGATGATGTGGAACATCATCATTGGTCCACCTAATGCCAACTCACCAATGAGGTGGCAAAAGGTCAAGTCAAAATTGACCTTTGGTCTTCCTTCTCTAGTCAAGTCCAACTTGACCCAATCTCTACCATGGTTGATCTAATCCAACCATTTGATTCGAGCCAACTTAATATAATGAATCTAATTCATTAAATTAAATTGATTTAATAAGTCATAATCAAAATTAGACTCATTAAATACATGAATCAACTTGAGTCGAACTCAAGTTAACCCAATTAGGATTACTCTTAATCCAATTTGATTCATCAAATGAATCTAATCCTCTTGGTTCATCATATGAACCTAATCTCCATCTAATTGTCCTAAGTGTGTGACCCTATAGGTTCTTGTAACGTTGGCAATGCCCTAAACCCATTTAGGAGAATAAGTAATGAGCGGTATCTAGCAACACATCATTACTACCCAAGTTACAAGAATGTCGAGATCCGACATCACCTTGTGACTACTAATTGTGACTTCTCACAATATGTGACATTGTCCTTCTAGCCTAGACATCTAGATTGATCAATGTGAGGCATAGACCGTGTCATCCTCTAATCAATCTAAATCTTGAACTCCAAGTAGACTCACTCGATCAAATGAGCTCAACATCTAATGTTGACTCATTTGGGCATGGCCATGCACTTAGTGGTCTCACTCTATCAAGAATAGCGATGTCGCTCCCGTCATATGGGAGGGATAGATCTCATCTACATCACTCAAATCCCTCTGCATAATTCGTTACATACCCAGTAATCGCCTTTATAGTCCACCCAGTTACGGGTGACGTTTGACGAAACTAAAGTACATAACTCCTTATGTAGGGATCCATGGTGACTTCAGGTCTAAGGACTAATAGTCATACTAATAGCCACATGAGAAAGTATATGACACTCATATAATGATCCATGATACTTTCTCATGGCGGGTCATTCAGTATACATTCTCCAATGTATACCCATGTGTCAGCTTGATATCTCTATATCCATAACTTGTGAGATCAAGTCATCGAACTGACCTACATGCTAGTCTTATTGCATTAACATTGTCCCTGAATGTTAATACTCGACTAGGAATGATTTAGAGTAGTGTTCCCTATATCATTTCACTATCGATTCAACTAATCGATTGATATAGGTATGAACCCTCTACTCAAGGACGCTATTATACTTAGTCTATTTGGCACTAATACAAATAAGTATAATAACCAAACAAATGCCTTTATTAATATACAAGAATATGATATACATCAGTCCATACAATCATCAAATGATTGGCTCTAGGGCTCTAACTAACACTATCTATATGGTTCGGCCAAAATTGATTATAAGGCCTTAGGTCAAGAATTTTAGATAGAAACCATACTAGTTGTACCTCTTTGTGATGTATGAATTTTTACATGTTTATAACCAAGGTTTTTATGCTTCTTATGGAATAAAATAATATGAAACCCTACTGATATGTTTGGCCAAATTGAAATAAATGGGTTAGGGTTAAAATTTTGAACTCAAATATGCTTAGATCATGAAGTACAATACCTTGTATGCACTTAGATTAAATGGGCTTGCTATATGTTTAAGTTTTATGCTCCTTATGGAATAAAATGATATGAAACCCTACTGATATGTTTCGGCCAAATGAAAATAAATGGGTTAGGGTTAGAGTTTTGAACTCAAATAGGCTTATTCATGAAGTATAGTGCCTTGTAGGTACTTGTACAATGCTCTATAGGTACTTAGATTAAATGTGCATGTTACATGTTTAAGTCTTATGCTTCTTATGGAATAAAAAGACATGAAACCCTACTGATATGTTTCGGCCAAATGAAAATAAATGGGTTAGGGTTAAAGTTTTGAACTCAAATAGGCTTATTCATGAAGTATAGTGCCTTGTAGGTACTTGTACAATGCTCTATAGGTACTTAGACTAAATGTGCATTTTACATGTTTAAGTCTTATGCTTCTTATGGAATAAAATGATATGAAACCCTACTGATATGTTTCGGCCAAATTGAAATAAATGAGTTATGGTTAGAGTTTTGAACTCAAACATGCTTATTCATGAAGTATAATGCCTTGTATGTGCTTATATCAAGTTTACATGTTATGTGGATAAGTTCTATGCTTCACATGGAACCAAATGATACAAGAACCCTACTGATATGTTTCGGCCAAATTAAAATAAATGGGTTAGGGTTAGAGTTTTGAACTCAAACATGCTTATTCATGAAGTATAATGCCTTGTATGTGCTTAGATCAAGTTTACATGTTATGTGGATAAGTTCTATGCTTCATATGGAACCAAATGATATAAGAACCCTACTGATATGTTTCGGCCAAATTGAGATAAATGGGTTAAGGTTAGAGTTTTGAGCTCAAACATGCTTATTCATGAAGTATAATGCCTTGTATGTGCTTAGATCAAGTTTACATGTTATGTGGATAAGTTCTATGCTTCATATGGAATAAAATGAGGTTGAAACCTACTGATATGGTTCGGCCAAGATGGATTAATTGGGTTAGGAAAGAGTTTAAACCTAACCAAACATGCTTATGTATTTTCATGATATGTAGCCTTGATATATAAGTAGATTAAGCTTTCATGCTTTATGATGTGATGAAAATATGCTTTACGATATGTTGCATTTCTATGTCTTATGATAAGATGTGCCATGTTTATGATATGATATGATAGACTTATGACATGATAGGCTATGGTCATGATATGATATGCTAGACGCATGATATGATATGCCATGTTCATGATATGTTATGCTAAGTTCATGAGATGATATGCCAAGTTTGATGATAAGAAAATAACATGTTATACTTTATGTTATGATAAGAACATGTTATATAATGCATGTGTGAATGGCTTATGTAAGAAGAAAAGCCTAAAGAGTTGCTTCCCTTAAGTTGGGACCAAGAGCATTCTTCATGTTATGAAAAAGAGTTGCTTCCCTTAAGTTGGGACCAAGAGAACTCTTCATGTTATGAAAAAGAGTTGCTTCCCTTAAGTTGGGATCAAGAGCACTCTTCATGCTATGGTAAAGAGATGTTTCCCTTAAGTTGGGGATCAAGAGCTCTCTTCATGATATGACAAGAATTATGACATGTATGATATGATGAGATATGATATGCATGATATTTTACTTTGTATGGCTTGTACCAAGGGTGGGCTCCATAAGCGCCCCGGGGTCGACGGACTATGAACAGACCTCGTTAAGGGATGAGCTCCTCAGTACGCCCCTAGGTCGACGGACTATGAACGGACCTAGATCCCTAGTAAGTTCGGGGCTAGCTACCCTTTCCTAGGGATTGCGCGCATTTATGTCTACATGTGGTACAAGCTGGGGCCCTTCTCATGATGATGATATGATATTCAAGTATGTATACTATATGTTTTGAAAGAAGCATGATGCATATGTGCATTCCATGATACATGTTTTAAAAATATACATATTGCATCTACATGCACATATTATGAAATTATGTTTATGCACCTTTATGAACAGGTATGAGTTATGATATAAGTTTACATGATATGATAGGCTTCATGATATGTGCTTACAGAATGTGATATGAATCATGATATACACTCACATGCTATACTCTGATATGTTATGCTCCTTATGTGATATGATATATTATGTTCTATTTTCCCTCATGTTATGTTATGAGATGTTATGGTTTTTACATGATAAGATATGTTCTATGTTATGATTCTCCATGCTATGTTATGCTATGCTATGGTTTCTACATGTTATGTTATGTTATGTGTTTTTCGGATTTATGGGTAGGCGAGGATCTCACTAAGCCTTTGGCTTATAGCTACACGTTTTCCTTGTACTGCAGATAAAGGCAAGGAATGGATTGTTTAAGGGGAGCAGAGCAGGAAAGGCAATGAGGATGTGTGTGGAAGTGCTGGTGGATAGATCTATTTAAGTTTTTGAATTATCTAAGTTATGCATGTGAACAATGTTGGACCTATGCTTATGATAATGGTCAGCTAGTATGATATCCTACTCATGTTATGTTGGTACGTTTGACTTCACATGCCATGTAAAGTGAACTAGATGCATATGGTATATGTTATGATATGAAAAAAAAAACAATTATATATATATGTCTTCCGCTGCCATGAATCCATATGCATTAGTATAATTGATGTCCATGTTTTAGTGACGTCCGTCCCTCTGGGGTGGCCTTAGTGCTACCTGGAAGGGCGGGCATTACATTATACTCCATCACTGAGCGGTTATTCTGTCCAAGACTCAGAAAATCCTGCCGACGTGTCATCTGATACGCTCGAGAAAAATACTGACTCTCGAATGCCTCCCTAAATCTCGCCTAAGTAATATGCTGCTTGCCTATAATCGAGCACTGAGTGTCCCACTAGATCTCTGCCCCATCTCGTAACTAGTAAGCAACCAGCTCAGCCTTCTCCCACTCGGAGCAGCCATGTAAAAGAATGTCCGCTCCATAGACTCTATCCAAGATTGAGCCACGCTCGGATCAGTCTCCTCGCGAAATAGCGTAAATCAATCTTTTCACCGACTTCGCTAAGGCCGGGATCCGTGCCAGTGCCGTAACCATATCCGTAGATATCGCTACGGAACTGGACAGAACCACTGGAGCTGATCCTATGGGTGGTACTACTGGATAAGTCGGAGTAGGTACTACTGGTGCTGCCGCATAAACTGGGGTGGGTACTGCTGTTGGAACTACAGGGTAGACATAAGTATTAAAAGTACGGTGTGCAGTACCAGGTAAGAAGTAACCGGTACTACCAGTGTGGGTGCCTAGTATATAATAACCGACACAGGTATCTGTAGTAATACCGAGTACGCAGTAACAGGCATGGCTAGAGAGGGTGTCGAGTATACCGCGAGTACTACTGATGGGGGAGGTGCCTGAATATGCCGACGATGGTACCACTGGTGGTATAGTCGAGGTAGGTACCTCTGAAGTCGGAACTATCGGGGTTTGATAAGCAGACGTACCCACAATGACCTGAGGAGTCTGCCCCTGACGGACAGGCTCAACCCTAGCAGACCTCTCTGAAGACTCTATCTCAGGAGAATCTATCGGCCTCTTACGTGGTCGCCCACGTCTCGGTACCGGAACACGTGTAGGTGTCATATCTGTAAAAAAAATGTTACCGAGATATCACTGCAGGTATAAAAACTATAAAATTACCTAATCTACCTATTTGCCATCTGGAGATGTCCTGCCGCTGCTTAGCCCCCAAATAGATCCAATAGAACCTCGTCAAAATACGTCGAAATTCTGAAACGAGAAAATCGACGGAAATCCGTAAAATCCGAACATATCCAGATAAGCACGTAAAACTCATAAGAACATACCGGTATCGCAAACGATGCTCTGATACCAAATAAATTGGTATCAGATAAACTCAAAAATCCATAACTCAGAAGCAGGTATCATAAACCTACTCTGATACCAAATAAATTGGTATCAGATAAAATCCCAAAAATCCTGAATGCCTTGCAAGTATCGTAACCTGCTCCGATACTAAATAAATTGGTATCAGATAAAATCCCGAAAATCCAAAATGTCTAGCAAGTATCGTAACTTGCTCTGATACCAAATAAATTGGTATCAGATAAACTCCAAAAATCTAGAACCCGAAACACATGTATCACAAACCTAGCTCTGATACCAAATAAATTGTCACGCCCCAGGTAGACCCTATCAGAAGAAATTTTGACAGCATCTCCCCTGTACGGGTGACAATATGAATCCAGAATACATATATTTATACCCAGGCCACACACGGCCGGAACAATACAATACAAATAAGAAACAAACCACGCAGTTTATATCAACATTCCACAGAGTTCAACATATAATCAATCCACGCAGTTTAATATAGAAAGACGATAAAGAATCCTCAAAGATATATGTAAACATCCTACTCCAATACAATGAAGAAAATAAAATCCACGAAAAAATGAGAAAATCCGCAGCGAAAAACAAAGTAGCAAATCCGAATGTTCAATGTCCACAATACAAACCCACAATACAAGTATATAAGATGCAAAAGCAAAATATAATCCGACAAAGCAAATCCGAATGTTCAATATCTCCCGATGGCCTCAACCTGAAAAATAGTAACAACGGGGTGAGTTCAAAGAACTCAACAGGTACTCCAATAGATATGTACAGCAACATGTAACCACCAGTAACATCCTATGGTACAGTACACTAAACCATAGAGCCTACAGTACAGTTTCCTAACAGTACAACCTACGGTACAGTCTCTTAACAGTATAACAGATATGCATAGCTAAAATAAACTGTAATAACCAGCAATAGGTATAAAGTACAGTCTATAGCAAGAATAATAAGAAAATGCATAACTGAAATAAACTGTACTCACCTGCGAGGCTTGTGCAACTGACTATGAACATACACAAATAAAAATAGTCAGAGCAAAAGCATGTATCCTGTATGCATGTCAATCATATGCAATCACCAAAATGCATCAATCATAAAGAATGCAATCCGTGCATATGATGCAATATGACATGGTCACCCCTGACGCCAGTCAGCCGTCTCACACGCGATGGCGACACCGAGTGGGTAGGGCTGTGACACCGTGCACTCTACCGTCACTACCCCTGATGAGTGACCGAGTGGACGGGATGCTGTCGGAGTACACTTATCCTCCTACCTCAGACATAGTGAGGGAGCGCAATGCTCTCATCTCCCGGTACGCGATGACGGGGAGGGATCCCGGCTGCAACCCCGCTGCATCGTGCTACCCATGAGCACCCCGGCAGTGCACCACCGAGCAACCTGCCATACACACCTTGAGTGCTGTGCCACTACCCATGCAATGGTCTCACTGTGTGCAGGCCCTCATGTAGTCGGCCGATGAGCTCAACAACAATGGAGTTGTCAATCGCCCAGCATGCAATAATGCGATATGGTGCGTGCGGCTACAATATGTCATACCTAGACATAACCTCCTCCATATGCGTAGGTGCCAATAAAACAAACACATGTGTATAACAATGATATAAGCAACGCAAATCCAACCACATATAACAAGTATCCCCAGCAACTAATCAACTGTAGATAAGCATTATTAATATCCATCTCTATGAACCTATATACACATGGCAAAAGATAAAGGCATCCAGTTCTAAAGTAAAGCAACTAACAGAAGAAGCATGTGATAGGTATCAACTAAGCTAAGACCAGGGAAGAGATAAATCTACCATCTACCCCTAGTAATTATATATAAACTATACATATCATAAGACAGTATCAAAAGATAAGTCAAAGGGTATCCGCCTCAAATAGCAGGTACAATCCAAATCCAATCGAGACGCCTAAATCAAATCAAATTAATGGTCAAACAATATATATATTTTTTATTTAGCTAAATCTAAAATAATAGCTAAATAAAATCCCTAAAACTAAATTAGGGCAAAACCCCAATCACATAACCTTATCCTATCTAATTAAATCTAACGGTCGATTAGGATTAGTTATCAAATCCCTAATCTCCCATTAGATTAGAAATCCAACGGTTGACTAGGGTTAATTACCTTAACCCTAATTATTCCATTAGATTAATATAACCAAATAAATCTAAACATAATCACTAACTATCTAGTAATCATGTAATCCAATTCATCCTTAATTCCTACATCTTGCATAACCATCTAGAAATCAAATCACACCATGATCTACAACTAATATCGAAAATCCAATTCCTTACCTAAATTCCTAGCACTGTTCTATTGATCCACACAAAGAAATGGTGCTGCCAGGAAAGGTAGCTGCTGTTGGAGAGTTGCCGGAACTAGAAACGCTGCTGTAAACCACCTCAATGACCACAATTCCAGCATCACAGCAACACAACCTTGCTGCTAAAATCCTTCCTACTGATCGGATGAGGATAACATCTCAAGCGATCAAGAAATCAACACCATAGAAATGGAACAAAACATCACCTTGCTGCTATCAATCGGATCAAGCTTGATCACAAATACTACTGATCAAGCACAACCATCCTTCTAGCCTCTGCCCGGCAACTCAAGAACACCTCCCTGATACCAACATCTCCAAATCTATGACCTAATTCAACCGAAAAGAAGATGAGGATCGGTAACAGAGAAGAAGACCTAACCTTACCTCAATCGGTTGTCTCCAGAAGGTATCACCCAATCCGATCCACCTTGAGGAGCCACGGATCGTTTTGTGAACAACTAAAGAGGGAGGAAACGAAGGGTTAATCGATCGGAGACAATGCAAACCAAGCCCTCCACCATGCCCTAGCCACCGAGCCGTCATCGTTTATACACGAGAACCGGCCAGTGAAGCAATCGCTCCACCAGAAAGCTTGGACAGCGTCACCAACGTCAAGAATCTGGCGATGGTACTCAGGCGGCGTAAGAGGACGAGATCGTCGGAAACAGCCCTCTGTCGGCGTTGGGGTGTCGGATCGTTTGCGTGAGAGAACAGAGAGATCGGAGCGAGAGAGAGAAAGGGCTTCGGCTAGATCGGAAGGTGTCTCGGTCGACGGTTGGACTACTGGCGCAGGCGGCTGTGATCGGTCACGAGCGGAGGCGATCGGGAAAAAGAGAGGAAGAAGGGGGAAGGAGAAGCTCGGCGTCAGGGGAGGAAATAAGGTCGGGATTGGCGATGAGGGAAAAGAAAAAGGAAATATATTTATAAAATATTTCCTCACTTAAATGGGTATCCCAAAACAGGCTTTATATCCGAACCCGCAATTGATCTCCTCAAAACTCGTCATACGAACTCCGAAAAATTCTCAGAAAATTCCTAAAATTTCGATAAAATTTTATAAGGCTATTTCTCAAATAACCCTATTTATTAAATTTTTTTGATATCTTACAGGTGGTGTATAACATAGCAGTGGCTGTAGTGTTTGTGGGGAGGAAAGGGAGAAAAAAAAAGGAAAGAGAAGGTTTCTTCAAGAAAATACTATAATTCATTTTAAACTGATCGATCTGTTTTATCCTTAATCAACTCCAAATCTATCCGAGGTTGAACTAACTAATGCGGGGCATGATAGTAATTATCAATTGGGCTAATGAGAAGGCAAAATTAAGGAGACGACCAAAAAAGAAACCATTAAAGGGAAACTTTTATTATGAATAGAGCATTAATTCCTCAAACAACTAATTAGATGTTTATATAGACTCTAAATTCTAATACTCATAAAAAAGGAAAGAAATTCTAATGTACAAACTCCAATTTCTATATGCTAAACACAGAAAAAAGATATAAAAAAGAAAATATTATAAACAGAATCATAATCTTAAATTCCTAAACGGACTCAAAATATATAATTATAGAAAGATAGATATTTAGAAAATACTTAAAATATCGAAACTACCTAAAAGAAAATAAACCCCAAAAATTACCAAAAAAATAAAAATAAAAATTATTAAAAACATTTATAAAAATCTTTGAATCCTCTTATATCAGCCACCTTGGGTTGGAAAAAGTCATCCTGTTTGGATTTCCTGCTCGCCATCCAATCTTCTGACATCTAGTGCTTCCTCAAATGTCATGTCCTCTAGCCCCATTGACCTGCTAGATATCCGGTCTTCCAAACCCATCTATACTTCCTACCTTGTGACTTTAATTTGCCAAGTCTTCTACCTAGTATCTGATCCACCTGACCTGCTAGGCTTTTTCTTTTCCTAATATTCACTAGGGCTTTTCCTTTATCAAGTATCACTTGGACATTCTAGTTGACCTACCTGCACACTCAGTAAACTTTCATTAAATAAAAATATGCCTTAATTTTGAACCTTTTCCAATTATAAAAAATCTAGTTCCTTCAACACCAATAAAATGATCATCAGAGGAGTCAAAAGAGGAAGAATAAGCTCAATCCTTCCTCCTAACACAACCGGCAATAGAACAAGCATCTAAGACCGAATATGAACTCAAGTTTGAGTCAAAATTTGAATCAAAGTTTGAGATAAGCCATAGATCTAAATATACTTTCCTGACAAGCCCAATAATGAGGTAGTCTCTCCCTTAGTTAATAAGTTATATACTATCATTTGTAATTTGTTTTGAAATTAGCCAAATCAAATATCTAGGTCAAGTCACTCTAAAAGAAAGTAGAAGTCCTTAAGGATAAGACTACCCTAAGCACTTCAAATGAATAAGTTCAAAATGGAACTTCAACACAAGTCCAACAACTTGAGTAATAAAATTCCTTTGAAAATTGAAGTTGAAGAACTAAAAGGATCATTAAAATGGTTAACTTCGATCTCCAAGTCCCTTAATATATTACTCAAAACACAAAGGTTCATATACAATTGATCGTCACACGCTTATAAGCCTAAGAAATGATTCAAAATCATATCTATTATTAGTTAATGAACTGCTAGAAATCAAGTCTAACCATGGGTCCCTAAATCAATCATGAGTATTTAAGTTGGACTAAATCAATATTGAATCCACAATAGTTATATTCATTACCTAGATAAACCATATCAAAGTTATGATTTAGAGAGAACCAATAGAAAAAATAATTTTATTGTAAGATAAAATTGCACGATTGTTTCATTTGTTACTTTTATTATTCATCCTTAGTTTATTTTTTACTTAACTTAGCATGGCTATGTAAGAAAATAGTTAATTTGATACTTAACAACCTAGTGTTAGGATGTGGTGAGATGATATTATATTAGGATGCAAAGAATAAGTGTATCCAAGTTGGGTATGGATTATCCTATTTGGTGCATTTAGTTGAGAGAAATTAACTGAAGCTACCTTGCCACATCCTAAACTAGTTTGACCTAAATTTTTCAATAAGTAGGTTAAAAATATAATTTCTTAAAAAGGTTTTATTTAAGGAGGTGGTTGTTTCTCCAATATCAAAAAAGGCCATTATGCCTTACGACAACTTGTAAGTCAATTTTTGAAATGTGTATTTAACTAATTAATGGCCAAACCTAAATCTAATACAAGGTCAAATTAGATTTAAAATTCAAACTAATTCTCTTCTAGTAAAATAGAAAACCATTTCACCAAACCTATAGGTTAACTCGATTAATAATCTAGAAATGGGTGAAATGGAGACTAAGGTAAAATTGATCAAAACATTATAAATTAAATTCTATTCAAGAACAATTGTAAGTGCAAAAATATTGAATTTTCAAAATTAAGTTAATTTTTTGAAATAAAAAGATTATCGATATAAGCACCTGGAATAGATCCAGGTGCCGAAACCATTTTGAAGTTTCAAATTTTTTAAAATTTAGGCGCCCGTACACTAGTCCAGGAAGCCCACAAAAGCCCGCCTAAAAAGCCTACCTAAAACGTCGTTGTTTGGGATGAAGGCGCCTCTACAACCTCAAAGTTCCCAGAAATGCTGCCACACAGAAACCTGACAAAGATGGTTCAAGCTCATGGAACACCTTTGGGTGCATAGATATGATTTTAGAAGGGGGACCCGAGGTTTCAGCTCCAGGCACCTTCAAAGCTTGTTTCCGAGCTGTTTCATCCCCATTTTTGATTTCGGTCTAGTCTTGCATAGCCTCGGTAATTAGTTCCAATTTTGGTTTTCCAAAAATATTTTGGTAACACTCAAAACTCAACTTGTCATTATTATGGTAAAAATAAATCATTTATTTATGTAAAATACCAAAAATGGGCGAATAATAATAAGGGAATTTTCTAGAATTTTTAGAAATTTTTCGGGAATTTTTTCGGAGATCGTATGGCTTAGGTTACGGGGATAAAAATTGGACCCCGGGAAAGCCTGTTTTTGGCTACCCAATTTTACCGAGGAAAAGTTTTGTTTTCTTATTATTCTTTTTCTTTTTCTATTTCCGTTTCTTTTCCTCATTTTTGCTGTTTCTTCCCCCGACCCGCGCCCTTGCTCCGTTGTCGTTTCCTTTCTTTCCCAAACCGCCGCCGCCGCTGCGTCGATTCCGCTCCTCCCCTCGCCTACAAAATGGCTAGCCAAAGGAAGCTTCGAGGTCTTTCCTCCTTCCGATCCCTCTCCCTCACCCTTTGCCCTCATGGTGAATTTGCCCTAGCGACGCCACTGCCACCAGCATCGCCAAGCGCCTCTGCACAGCGTCGCCGCCGCACGGAAGTATCGTCGGCCTCCCCGGTGCACTAGCGTCGCTGCCTCCCTTGCCCTCTTGCGTCGCCCTCGGTTGCCACAGCCGACGCCGCTTCTCCCCAACTGCGCCACAACCCGCACAATGTCTCTACCCTAGCCTCCAGCCACGTTGTGCCCTGGTTCCATTTCCTCGACTCCGATCAGTCATCGTGACGACACATCTTTGCCCTAGCCGGATCTGGAAGGTCACGGGATTGGAGAAGAAGAGTGAGGTTCTATTCTGTGGATTCTTCCTGTTGCCGATCACTGCTTTCTCCTTTCTTGAAGTTGTGGAGGTCTTGGAGTAAGGTAGGCTCTAGGTATATTGCTTGATTTGTGATTCACTACTTGATCTCTTCTCTTGATCCCATCCAGTGAGGATTTGTTAAAGGTGATCTTGGTTCCAGTGGTGTTTCTTGGTTCCGGCAGAAATTCCAACTAGCAGCACCCCTGTCCAGCAATCAATAGGGCTGTGGGTTTGAGGTATGTTGTAGGAAATTTGGCTACGTGTTGTAGTTAGATAATTGATACTTGTGTAGATTGATTAGGTTTATATTGGTAGAGTTCAAGTTGATTTAAGTTTAGTCTTAAATCAAATTGTGTAGTGGGTTGACTAGGGTTAAGGAAACTAACCCTAGTTGACCAATTGATTTTATGTGTGTAGGGTTTTACCCTAAATTAGTCCTAGGGATTTTATTTAGCTGTTCTTATGAATTTAGCTAAATAAAATATTTGTATATTGTTTGCCGCAGGACTCTAATTCGAGACAGGCGTCTCGACTTTGGATTTGACTGGATTATACCTTCTATTGGAGGCGGGTACCTTGACCTATCTATTTTGATACGTCTTGTTGATATGTTTAGTAGATCTTAACAAGTAGTAATAATTATGATTATATCTGCATTGGCATGTCACTATTTACTTCCGAGCATGTATTGTTTGTTATCTGTTTATTACCTTTATGTTATAGAGGTAGTGACATGCCATGCTCTATGATATACTGGACTGGTTAGATATCCTACTTGACATGTGTACCTAGATCATACTATTTGATCCTCATATTTTGGTATACAATGTTGGAGAGGGATAGGATTAGGTTATTTCCGAGCATAGTGACATGCACCATCTTGCATGATTGCATGCTGAGCGGTTGACAACTCTATTATTGTTGAGCGCATCGCTAGTTATATGGATCTACACACACAACCACTCACGGGTTAGTGGTTTTTATTCAGGCAGGGTGTGTGCAGCAGGTTGCTCTGTTTGGCTCCGTTGGTCCGCTCATGGGTAGTGTGACGTAGCGTGGTAGCCGGCAGGGATCCCTCCCCGTCATCGCGTACCGGGAGATGAGAGTATTGTGCTCCCTCACTATGTTTGAGGTAGGAGGATAGGTGTACTCCGACAGCATCCCGTCCACTCGGTCACTCATCAGGAGCCGTGACGACAGAGTGCACGGTTGTCACAGCCCTACCCACTCGGTCTCACCATCGTGTGTGAGATGGCTGACTGGCAGTAGGGGTGTCCAGGACATGTTATTGGCATCATATGCATTATTTGCATTTATTGCTTGTGGTTATTGCACTTTATATGTTGCATATTGGATGGATGCATTGTTTGACATGCATATAGGTTTTATGATACATTGGGTTTGACGGCCTTGATACCCTTATACCTAGGTTCGGGTTAGTACAGTTACTCCTTATCTTTCGGTTCTGCATTTTCTAAATGTTATATCAGGAGACTATACGCATAGTTAGGGCTACTTGTTATAGTTTACTATGCATGTCAACTAGGTATTCGCTGAGTGTTGGACTCACACCCCGTTATTATTCTTTTCAGGTTGAGGCTGTCCGGAGGAGTTCCAGTTGCTAGTCCCCCACCATTGCGTGTCGCGACGAGTTCGTATAGTTTGGGTTTTACTTATTGTGTTAGACTTTGCTTTTCAGACTTATAGCTTGACATTTGGATCTTGTATGTTTTGTTATCGATGGATTTATATTTGGATGATATCGGTTTTGTGCTTTATGAGTGTAGTTGAGTAGGATATCGGTTTTGTGCTTTATGGGTGTAGTTGAGTAGGAGTTTTTGCGATGTTTTTCGTATCTGTGCTTATTTGTAGTTTTCATTATAAACTGTGTGGATGTTTGTTATATTTATACTGTTATTGTTCTGGCCGTGTTGGCCGATGAATATGTGGCCCTGAGGGCATTGTAGGAAATTTCAGATTGTCACTCGTACAGGGGAGATGCTGCCGAAATTTTCTCTGGCGGGGACTACCTAGGGGCATGACAATTTTTGGTATCAGAGCCAGGTTTGCGAGTCAAACTGGGTATTTTCGAATTTTTACGGATTTTGGTTATCTTCATGTTTAGGAATTCCGTTTCGGATTTGTACGGATTTCTGATGATTTTCTCGTTCGGAGTTTCGAGGTCATAAAAGGGGGATTGGACAGCGACGGAATATCTCTAGACAGCAAATAGGTATGATGTTTAATTTTATAGTTGATACTTGTAGTAATATTTGTGTTATAATTCAACATATATGAGGCGAGGTGCACGTTCTTCTGTGCCGAGATGTGGTGCTGGATGGCCACGTAAGAGGACTTTGGAATCTCTGGCAGCGGACTCTCCAGAGATCCCTACTGGGTTTGAGCTTGTCGGTCAGGGACAGATTCAAGGTGATGCGGGTGCGCTGATGGCTCCTTTAGAGGTACCTACCTCGGTTGCCCCCACTATACCTACCCCTATCGTAATTATAGTGCCACCAACAGCACCTGCCCCAGCTTATGCGGCAGCACCGAGGATACCAACCCCGTTCTATCCAGCGGTACCACCTGTAGTGTCAGCTCCCATGGTTTTGCCAGTTTTCGCGTCGGTCCCTACTCCCCTCACTGATATAGTCACGACACGAGCTAGGATCCCAGCACTGGCACAATCGATGAAGAGTCGATTCACACTCTTCCGAGGAGAGCTTGATCCAAGTGTGGCTCAGTCCTGGATAGAGACCATGGAGCGGACCTTCTTCTACTTTGCTTGCTTCGAGTAGGAGAAAGCAGGGCTGGCTGCTTTCCATTTACGAGATGAGGCCGACACTTGGTGGGTTACGCAACGATCCATCATTGGCGAGCAGAACATCACCTGGGCCAGATTCAGATACTCTTTTGAGAGCCGTTACTTCTCACCTTCATATCAAATGGCTCGTCGGTAGGATTTTCTGAGTCTGCGACAGAACAACCATTCGGTGACAGAGTATAATGCTGAGTTTAACCGGTTGGCCAAATTCTTTCCAGAATTAGTGGCTGAGGACAGTTCCCGTATGCATCAGTTTATTCAGGGACTAGATGGACATCTGCAAGTAAAATTTGCCGATTTTGGGAGTTCATCCTACATTGAGACACTAGATAGAGCCCTGATGATAGAATCAGCTCAGCAGAGAGCGTTTCCAGAAAGGAAAAGGAAGCAGGTGGGTCAGACATCAGGACAGATCCAGCAGGCACAGGGGCTTCTAGTCAGCCTCAGAAGTCAGGGCGATCTTCATCAAGACGTTCCCGGTCTTCTCAACAGAACCGGAAACAACCCACCAGCGACATCCACTGCACCAGATGAGGATCTATAGACCACGTCACCACCGCTTGCTCCCTGGGACAGTCAGTTTGCTATTATTGTAAACTGCCCGGGCACCTGAGCCGAGATTGTTCGCTGAAGGCTCAGCATATGGCTTCCGGAGTGTCTAGTCATGGAGTTGAGCTTAGTCAAACAGGGACTCTGCGAGGCGGGCACAAAGCCCAAACTTTGCATCGTCAGCAGAGGACAGCTCCCCCAGCAGTAGCTGCATTTGGCATGCTCTGACAAGAGTACCCCAGTACCCACACAGCACCACAGAGTTATGTTTCGGGACCACAGTATCTGACTCAGGGGCAGTATCAGATGCAGCCACAGCCACTGGTCCAGTACCAGTCACAGCCCCAACCGCCGGTCCAGTATCAATCTCAGTCTACCTATCCATCTCTGGCTCAGTACCCGACACCGTCACAGTGGCAGGCTCAGACTCAGGCACCATAGCCTTTGGCAGCACTACCACCTCCTCCATCGCCAGAGACTGGACATATTCATGCGGTAACCAGAGAGGATGCACAGCGGGCCGACGGATCCATTTTCCGCGGTATGGTTTTACTTTATGCATTATCCGCTGATATGCTGATAGATACTGGTAGCTCGTATTCTTTTATTTCCCGTGCTTTTATGAAGGACATAGGTAGACTACCTACTCTTAGACCACAACGACTGACCATCTCCCTGTTAGCTAGAGCCCTAGAGTCAATCATTTGATGATTGTATTTTGGACTTATTGTATCATATTCTATATAAATAAAGGCATTTGGATTTTGGTTATTATACTTACTTGTATTGGTGCCAAATAAACTAAATATAATAATGTCCTTGAGTAGACGGTTCTCACCTATATCAATCGGTTAGTTGAACCGATAGTGAGATGATATAGGGAACACTACTCTTAATCAATCCTAGTCGAGTATTAACATTCAGGGACAATGTTAATGCAATAAGACTAGCATGTAGGTCAACTCGATGACTTGATCTCACAAGTCATGGATATAGAGATATCAAGTTGACACATGGGTATACATTAGAGAATGTATACTGAATGACCCGCTATGAGAAAGTATCATGGATCGTTATATGAGTGTCATATACTTTCTCATGTGGCTATTAGTATGACTACTGGTCCTTAGACCTGAAGTCACCATAGATCCCTACATAAGGAGTTATGTACTTTGGTTTCGTCAAACGTCACTCGTAACTGGGTGGACTATAAAGGTGATTACTGGTATATAACAAATTATGCAGAGGAATGTGAGTGATGTAGATGGGATCTATCCCTCCTATATGACGGGAGAGACATCGGTATTCTTGATAGAGTGAGACCACGAAGTGCATGGCCATGCCCAAATGAGTCAATATAGGATATTGAGCTCATTTGATTTAGTGAGTCTACTTGGAGTTCAAGATTTAGATTGTTTAGAGGATGACACGGTCTATGCCTCACATTGTTCAATCTAGATGTCTAGGATAGAAGGACACTTGTCATATTTTGTGAGGAGTCACAATTAGTAGTCACAAGGTGATGTCGGATCTCGACATTCATGTAACTTGGGTAGTAATGATGTGTTGCTAGATACTACTCATTACATATGCTCCTAAATGGGTTTAGGGCATTGCCAACATTACAAGAACCTATAGGGTCACACACTAAGGACAATTAGATGGAGATTAGGTTCATATGATGAACCAAGAGAATTAGATTCATTTGATGAATCAAATTGGATTAAGAGTAATCCTAATTGGGCTAACTTGAGTTGGACTCAAGTTGATTCATGTGTTCAATGAGTCTAATTTAGATTATGACTATTGAATAAATTTAATTTAATGAATTAGATTCATTATATATTAAATTGGCTTGAATCTAATGGTTAGATTAGATCAATCATGGAAGAGATTTGGTCAAGTTTGACTTGACTTGAGAGGAAGATTAAAAGTCAAGTTTGACTTGACTTTATGCCACCTCATTGGTGAGTTGGCATTGATGTAGACCAATGATGTTACTCCACATCATCATGGGTGCCACCTCATGGAAGTTACAAAGTCATTCTCTTTAATGACTTCACATTAATTGCAATTAATGCAATTAATTTGGGTTAATGGCTTCACATTAATTGCAATTAATGCAATTAATTTGGGGTTACACATGGAGAAGTGGCCGGCCACATTTTTGAATGAAATGGATTCATTTTTCATTCAATTGGAATTATTCCATCTTCTTCCTCTCAAGCTCTCCCTCTCCTCCTTCCTTGGCCGAACCACATAGGTGCTAGCACACCTTGGTTTTTGGTCACCTCCACCTAGTGTGTTCGTGTGGATACGTGTAGAGAAGTATCTATCCTTGATACTTTCGAGATCCGACGAATCTTGGACGAGCGAGATACGAAAAGGGCACGCATCGAAGGATAAAGATCTTCATCATGTAGATCTAGAAGTTTTGTAACTCGTACTCATATGTTTTCAAATTTTTCTTCGCACGAGATCCGTTGGCTAGGGTGATTTGGGGTTTCCGCGACGTGAAAAAGCGGTTTTCGCGGCCCGAAAAACCCTACAGCGGTATCAGAGCCACGTGCGAAGCTTGTACGAGTTTAATTTGATTTTTATGAAAAATTAAAGCTTCTGTACATTTCTGTAAATTTATGGTTTTTATAGTTTTAAGAGTAATTTTTCTCGTAGAAGCGAAGCACAAGTGTTTATACACTTGTAGGCTTCGACTACCGAGAAGTTTTTTCCGAAATGGCATCGTTTCGACCCAAATCTTTTTGGGACAGCAGGATAAGGCGCTCTTGGATCTCTTAGGAGCAACTCGCGATGGTTAGATGGCGGGTAGGGTATTGTTGGGTTCTTCGGGCCGCGAAAACCGCTTTTCGCGTTGCGGAAACCCCGAATCGCCCAAGCCACGGATCTCGTGCAAGGTAAAACCGAACGAAAATACGAGTACGAGTTTGAAAACTTTACGATCTATAGTAGATCTACAAAAGGAAAACACTTTATACCTTTGATGCGATGCCCTTCGCGTTCCCGCTCGTCCAAATGATGCCGGATCTCAAGACCGTCAAGCGCCGGTCCTCTAGAAGTATCCACACGGACACACTAGATGGAGATGACCAAAAACCAAGGTGTGCTAGCATCTATGTGGTTCGGCCAAGGGAGGAGAGGGAGAGGGAGAGCTTGAGAGGGAGAAGGAAGAAGATGCACACAAGTGAATGAAAAATGAATTTCTCACTCAAAAACCAAGTGGCCGGCCACTTTCAAAAATCACATTAATTGCATTAATTGCAATTAATATGAAACCATTAAGAGAGTGGCTTTGTAACTTCCGTGAGGTGGCACCCATGATGATGTGGAACATCATTATTGGTCCACCAATGTAACTCACCAATGAGGTGGCAAAGGTCAAACAAAATTGACCTTTAGATCTTCCTTCTCCAAGTCAGTCAAACAGCTCAATCTCTGCATGGTGGATCTAATCCAACCATTTGATTGAAAACCCGACTTAATATAATGAATACTAATTCATTAAATTAAATTGATTCATGAGTCAAATCTAAATTGAACTCATTTAACATGAATCAACAGTACGAACTCCAGTTAGCCCAATTCA
>NW_024589869.1:0-68357 GCF_018446385.1 Zingiber officinale | reverse complement strand
ACAGAGGTAAGGCCTCTTTGCATGAGAGATGTGAGAGATTACGAATGAATATATAATCTTGGGCATGTAGTAGATTTTTAATTAGGTGTGTAATAACCAGGGTATTTTGGCTCATAATCGATGATTTAAGTCGAGAGAGAGATTTAGTTGACTAGGAGTTGTGATGACTACTAATCGAGTTTGATTAGGTAGTTGATTCAAGACATTCTACTAGCAAATAGAAGAGTTTTATTTCAACTTGAGTTGACTGTTAGTCACTTAAGTCAACTGCTAGAAGTAACTCTTTGAGTTTTATATCAACTTGAATTGATTCACATGGAATTTGAGTCCACTGTGAGTCGATTGAAGAATAGTTGACATAGTGTTATCAACCTTGTAGTCAACTAGAGGAAGATTTGAATCGACTCGCATTAAACAGGAAAACTATGTGAAACTTATTCAAATTCATTTTGAAAGCTATAAATAGAAGGGTAAAGGGAGCTTGTCTAACAACAATCAACTTATCATTCTATAACAATTCCACTACTCCACTTTGTATTTATTGTTCTTTTAGTCTTTTTATTTTTAGGGTTTAAGGCTTAACCTTTAAGATCATACAAGCTTTTTGAAAAAAAATTTTTAGTATTTTTATTTTTATTTTTATTTTTTTGTAAAAGAGAGTTAATCGAGGTTTCTTTGCTTATAGCAAGGAGAGTTAAACTTTGTTTTTTTTTTCCTTTATGTAATTAACTCTTGTATTAAAACTTTGCAACTGAATAACTCTTGTTCATGAATATCTAGTTATTCACCCCCTCTAGTTGTTTCCTTTGAACCTACATTTGCTATCAGATCTGAATGCTCTAAGAGGATGCTCTAAGAGGGCTTACCACTAACAAAGCCATGGACTAGAAGAAAGTACTCTGATACAACCAAGATTTGGTATTAGAGCAGGATGACTTTAAAGGATAAATCACCCAAAGAGTAAGTCTCCGAGGGCTTTCATAACTTTCTATATCAAAAGAGACGAGCATTTGATCCAACTCTAAAATACGATCTAAAGCATTTTGACGTTTAGAAGATGAAGATGGAATATTACTTCCAAATTAAGTTTGAAAAGTTCATAGCAGCAGTCAAAGGATCCCAAATTCAAAGTATGAAGGAGGGATCACATTTGAAAAGGAGAAATAGACAAATGCACAAATCAAGAGATTTGAAGCAAGTGAAAAAGGTATAAGAAATGATGGTTAATATTTTACTTAGCATAATCTTATACAACATCAAAAAATATACTGATATAAAATGAAAGACTTGTGGAACAAGGTGGTCACCTACACACCTCCCTAAGCACAAAATCTGAAAATGATAAAAGAAAGTCATGAAGAATAAAGTCCATCAATGCCAGAACAAACAAACAAACACAAAGACACTCCACATCCAGAATTGAAAGTAATGATAAATCAACTTCATCCAAACAAATAGAAGATGACCGCTCACCCAATTCTTTAGAAAAAGATGATGGTTCAAAATTAAGGTTGAGAAATTATGAAAGCATTGTTGTCACTCCTTGCAAGTCCCACAACCTTGAATACGGAAGGTAAAAATAAAATCCATATAATTATCCTTAAGAAAAAGAGAAACTTGAAAGAAAGTGATCCAAGGAAACCATTTTGAGAAACAAAGCAAAAGGACAACTTGAAGTGCTTCAACTGCCATGAGAAGGGCACTACAAAAGTAAATGCACTTGGATAAAAAGAAACAAAAATAACTTGGATTTCCAAGTGAATGAGAAGTCAATGGAGGAGAAAATCTAGAAGAAAGAAAGAAGAATATAAAATGATGCTAAAAATGCAAGGAGTATGGCAAGGAGTAAGGATATTGTTTAGTGTTTTAAAAATCGGCCTAGGCGGCCGCTTAGGCGCCACCTAGGCGCTAGGCGCCAAGCAACCGCACCAAAAACATGTTGGTCGGTCAACCTAGGCGTCCTTGGCACCTAGGTAGGATTAGGCGGCCCTAGGCGCCGACTAATCGGTCGAATCGTCTAGGCGCCACGGAAATAGTGCAGGGCTTTCATGATTTCTTTTAGTTTAGGCTTTTAAATTTAAAGTCCAATTAAAAAAAATGAAATATAACCTTTTTTGTGTTGGGCTTATAAGCCCTAAACTTTGGTCCAATAAGAAAATCGATTTGTTGGCTTGCCCTGACGGCTAGTACCAAACTTCATCTTCATCTTCATCGGAGCGAATGAAGATATCCACATTTTTGAGAAATCAGAGAGTTAAAAGCTGGAGAAATCGATTTGAAGAAAATTTGTTGTTTGATCTTTCCTCAACTGAGCGACTTGAAAGGGATTGAATTGAAGGTTGGTCAAAGCCTAATCCTAGTCATTTCATCAGACAAGCCCGAAAAAGCTCTAGAGTGAGAGAACTTCATGTGGATGATTTTGCATCCAAAGAAGAAGAGAAGAATCACAATGATGATATTGAGTTTGTGTTCGATGAAGAATAAGTGGTTGAAAATTATGGAGAAAAGGTAGAATAAATTTGTAATATTTTATTAATTGTGTAATTTTGAACTCATTTTAAATTTGATATTATTATGTTGGAATTATAGAATATGATTTATTATGTCATATATGTTGATATTGTGGAATCCGCTTAGCGACACCTAGTCCCCGTCTAGGTGGCCTAGGCGCTGGTTTAGCGTCCAACTAGTGCCTAACGAATTTTAGATCCTTGATATTGTTTGGTTAAACAAAAGCTCAAACTAAAGGAGAGTCCAAATGAAAAAACCAAGGTAACTACTTTAAATTATAAAATACCTTTTTGTAAGAATCCAAGAAAATGAACAAAACCAATCTCTACTTATATGCTAGACCCTAAGATTCAAGGAATTAAATTTCGTAACATACCAAACGAAACGAGTGGAATTTACTATTTGTCCAGGTCCATATTAGGCGAGCCGTCGCAATCTCCGTGCGATCGTGACGACCTCCACAGGGTCGCAAGAGCATCACGATCCCATAGCTTTATTTATTTTTTATTTTTTCTATGTTTAATTTTTTTAATATTTGGATTAAAAAAATTATTTTTTTAAGAGGTAATTCCTCTCCCATATTAATTTTTCCTACTTCTTAATTTTTTTCTTTATTTTATTCATTATTTTTTTGCTTCCTTATTAATTGTTTTACTCTTTCATCTATTAATTTTTTCCCTCCGCACAAAAAAGATAAACAAAGACAAAAAAAAACTCTTAAGGATGGTTAATTTGTTTCTCTCCTTATCTCTTTACAAGATAAATAGAGAAAAAAATAACCTCCTAACTTTAAAATGATTATCCTTTTTCCTTCTTTATCTGTATGAGATAAACATATACAAAAAAAATTAAAAAGGTAGGAAACAAATTATTAAGAAAGATAAAAGGCAACTCATGCACGAAACTCTAGCCAATGTAGGAAAGGTTTATTGTATGCAGCCTTACCCTACTTTGTAAGAGGTTTCCGAGCCTAAAACCTGTGACCTTTAGGTCACACCACAATGATTTTTCCGTTGTGCCAAGGCTCTCCTTCAGATTATTAAGAAAGATAAAAAAAATTAAATAAAATAGAATTTTAACTTTATAAAATATACTAGTACTTTTAGCTACCATCAACATTGCACCTCAATGCTCTGCATCCCATAATCCCTCAAATGTCGTGTTGCATCACTCTCCAATCTCCAACCAACCCTCTGCCAAGACTTTAAGCAACTTGGTCACGTCAAGTCAAGATCTATGAACTACTCCGACGCTACCTTAATGTTTCTTGACCTATAGTCTCTCAGATGCCTCATGCAACCTTTTTTGAACTTTTATTGAACCTTCAAGTCTTTAAGAGTCTTCTCTTGGTCACACTAGTCATCATCCACACTCAACTTCGTTGAGTCACAAGCTCCACGAGCTCCATGTACAAGCTCCACGCTAGTCATCATCCACACACAACTTCGTTGAGTCACAAGCTCCACGAGCTCCATATGCAAGCTCCACAAACTCCATGCTAGTCATCTATCCTTATCCTTCTAAGTCCTGTATAACTTTAACACATATATCAAATACAAATACAATGTCTAATTTAAACCCTTTGCCCAAACATAAAACCTCAAGGTTGAACAAATCACTTAGGGTACGATTGTACCAACAATATTACACAATAGACGTCCCCTCTTACTACTCTCTAACCAAATAAGGTCTTATCTCTTTGATAATTCCACCACTTCTATGTACAATTCCCCACCATCTTATGTGCATTTTCTTGTTGTGTTATTATAAATTTACATCTAATCATAGATATTTATTATATATAACCCTTTAGTTTTGTCACATAGATGTGGTGACACATGTAATCAAACATAATTAGGGTCATTGCCACATGGATAATTCAACAGATATATGGACCATGTAACATTGAAAACTCAACTTGACAAATTGAATTTAGTTTATGGGAGAGAATGCTGCAAGAATAGTTATTCTAAGTCATTATGTGTAGCAAGCTTTTTCTTTTCTTTTTCACTTTTTATTTCTACAAGATGTATACTTATTTTGTTGTCTATTTTTGCTGTTCTAAAAGGACTAAAATGTTGGTGCAATTTACCCATAGGTGGTTAGGAATTAGGATTGATCATAGGTTTTGATGTTTGGGGAAATAGTTTAAGTTGAAATTGCCTTGGTATTTGTTGTGTATTTGGTCATGGAGGATTTAATAAAATACACATGGAGACAACTTGGTGTAGACAAAGTCGGTTGGATACCCGATAGCTCGAGGTCCATGAAGATCAAAGAAGGATGGCATAGGACATTCAAGGGATTGTAGGATGAGAGTAACAGAGTGCAGTTGTGCCGATGGAGGCAAATTACATAGGCAGATTCTTAAGGATGGCACTGGCACGTGGAGCAAGTGAGTTAAAAGTTGAGAGATGGCACATAGAGTGAGTGAGTTAAGAGACTTGTATTTAAAGGGAGTGTCTAGATCTCAACTTAGGTGGACTTGATGAATTCAGTAATCAATGAGTTGACTGGTGGGTTAATCAACTAAGTAATCAACTCGAGGACTCTAGCTAGCGATTAATTTTAGAGCTAAAACTAGAGTCAGGTGACTAAGGAATTGATTGACTCAGCTGATGGTGGTTGAATCAATTAGGCACTCGGGTTGCTTGGCTAACGAATAGAATGTTTTTGTTTGAGCTCTAGTCAACTAGGGGGGTCAACTGAGATCAATCGACTAATGAAAGAATCCAGATAATTAATTTACAATAGAAAAGCTGGAGAGATATTTTTGATGGAAAAAGGCTATGCAATAATGATCAAATCATGCATCAATCAACCGATAGTAATAAGATGAATGGTTTTCTATGCGAGTAGCAAAACGGTAGCCAACAACTAAAGAGATTGGAGACCTATTTAAGGGAAATAAGATGGAACGATTTGAAGCTAATGTTCACTACCATATTCTTGTAACAACTATCCTTATTGTAATTCTTTCTCTCCCTCATTTATAGGTTTCCTTATAATTTACTAAAATCTTGTGACAACAACCATTACTGACATGAAATCGTAACGTCAATGAGGCAATGTGATTATAAAAAATGATATTAAACAAGCATGTAGACAGCTTGAAGGGAAACCGATGTTGATTAATTGTTAAATTTAAGATGAATGGAGAGTAAGCCCTTACCTAGTACTACCTTCCTGCTCACCCTGCTCATCATCTGCAGCCTCTCCTATTGAGTTGGAGCTCCTTCCGCTCCCGCCTTCTTCCTCGTCCAGATGAGACCCCTCGGGCATCTGCCTACGCCTGTACTCAACACACACACAAACCATATGCAGCACACACTGTAGCGCATACCCAACGATCCACAACCGAAGAGGCATCGACGGCGTCTCATCCTTGCTCATGATCAACACCCCGACGCCGACGCCCACAAAGGCCAGGTTCCACAGGATATCGAGGAACACCACAGGCTTGGAGTAGGCCCAGTCGCTCTGCCGCTCCTCCAGATGCGCCGCCGCCGTCTCCCGCACCATCATCGACGGTTCCCTCATCATATGCCGGCTGCTAGCCCGACGGAGGAACCTAGCGGCGCGGAGGAGGCCCCGGCCACGTCCGGAGCGGCGTCCGCCGTTGCGGATGCCGAGGAACGGGGTGGGGTCGACGCCGGAGACAGCACCAGAGATCGGAGGGCTCGTTGTAGCCATCCCAACGATCGAAGACAAGAAATCAGATAGGAAAGCTGGAAATCTTTCCCTATGACTGACAGATCTGGTTGCTTCCACCCATGTAGATCCAAATCGAGAAGGGAGAGGGGAGAAGGGTGAGAGAGTAGGAAGAATGATATCTTCAGAATTCACGTGGCTCCCGTTTAAGCAGAAACAGAAACAGAAACAGAAGCCGACGCGTAACCGTGTGACTACCGCACGCGACCAGGCCTGTGGATCGGGAACCACGGGAACGAATATGTCCCAATGTCAGGAAAAACAAAGCAGCTGCAACTGGCCTAGCCTCAACAGCGCACGGCCCAAGCACATCTTTTACCACCATGTTGACTGACTTTTATGCGGCCTGAGCTAGGCAGCACTCTCCGTTGGGGTGTAAACGTTTAATTAAATCTAATTAAAAATTCAGTTCAGTTGATTTAGAAATTAGATTTTTTTTTTAAAATACTGATTGATTCAATTTAATCGAGTCGACTTCAATTTAAAAAAATCTTAATTCAGTTAAATCGATTAATAGATTAAATTGAACCGGAATCTTATTTTAAATAAAATCCTTAATTTCATACTCCCGTAACCCTCTTGCCCCTCTCTTCTCCCGGTTCCCACTCGTTTTGAAGTCAAAAACCTTGTGTATATCATCGGTCATGGTTAACAGAACCTAAAACCCCGTCACCTACAGCTTGGCTTGCCTTCCCCTCAAGGCCACGCTCAGTCCAATCAGCACTTGCATGACCATGCGAGTGTCGCAAGACATCCCCTCATTCAATAGAATGTTGAATTGCGAGCTCAAACGATGTTGCTGTATACGCCATCTCAAAAGAGGTGGAAACGTCGTCTAGAGAGGTCAACCATCGGTTTATGCTTTGTCATAGATTCATTAGAAAGGGGTCGAGCATTAAGCACACCAATGGTCAGAGGTTGTCTGTTTGACTCTACACGAGAAGGGAAGCAGAGATGGGAGTGAGGTCATAGGCCTCATCTACCTCATCGAGCATTGATCTCGTGAAGAGGCTAAAGTGGACGAGGAGACACACGAGGCAACAAAAGGGGTCGATTTGGCCAATGGAATATAGAGTTGGGAAAAGAGAATAGACAGAGGTGATCATGGGCTGATGGTGATTGTTGGTATCGCTGTGATGGATGTCGTCAGCAATTCTAGGTTGGCAGTGCACTTGAGGGCCATGGAATTGATGTGGATGAGTACAGTGTTCAAGAGATAGGTGTGGGCTTGCCACAGTTGTTCCTGCTGATGATCCTTTTCATCATCAATGCTTTGTTGCTCTCATATTGCTTGTCTCGATGTCATGCTTGTTGGATCCTGTGGTGGTTTTAACATGATTAACCAAGTTAGGTTGGGTTCTATTTGGTTTTGATCCCTGTGTCTAAGTGTGCAGGAGCTTAAGGGCGCAGGAAGTCGAGCGGAATATACAGCTAGTGAGAAAAACGGCACGGGAAGGAAGTCGACGGGCTCAGTGCGTTCGAAGGAAGAAAGAGCTGCGGAAGAGTATACCGGTGGACGAGAAGAACGTGCACGACGTTCGAGGGACAAGAAGCCAGGACGGAAGCCTACTCGAGGAGAAGGCCGGAAATTGGATTCGGGTGAGCCATATTTTGGTTGGCCGCAATCACCTAATCAAACAAAACTTCGGAAGCTGAAAAGGAGAGGAAGAAGTGCTGGAAAAACAGCTAGAGGCGCCTCTGACTTCAGCACGCTGAGGGTGCCCTCAACAGCCTTGGAGGCGCCCTCAATACCTTTGAGGGCGCTCTCGACCTGGCCAACTTGGTCGTTGACGAGTGGATAAAATTTTATCCGCTCATCCCCTTGGAGGCGCCCTGAACCCCTTTGGAGACGCCCTTAAGACTCGAGATAAGATTTCCAAGAATTATATAAAGGCCCCTGGAGCTAGGAATTAATGATTCAATTCTGTATTCAATTTCCTAACAACTCTTGAGTTCTTTAAGTGTGTAAAAGGTTTCTCCGCCTTCAGAGAAGGAGATTCTTAGTGCGTTGTTCAACCGCCTTGGATTAACAATCATCTAGTTTGTAACCAACTCAAATTGTTGAGTATTCTTTCTTTCTTTTCTGTTATTTGATTTTTTTTACTATTGTTATTTTAAGAGTTGAAAGCACAAGAAGAGTATATTTTATTTTGCAGGCAATTCACCCCTCCCATCTTAGCGGCCCCGCTGAACCAACAATGCTCTCTCTAAATTTTTTGTGCGACCTCACTGATCAGGAAGATGCCTTTTGGGTAATTTCCTCTTCTCGCATGTAGGGTGATATGGTGAATAAGGTAAGGCTCCCGAAGTTGGGGTTAGAGTCAAGAAAGTTGGCTGATATGGAGGTCAAAGTCAAGGAAGAGACAACCCTCGGGGCTAACACGGTTACAAGGCTTGGCTAAGTAGTCTAGCCGATTGGACTTTTAGTCCAATCAGAGCCCAAGTTCCCATGGCTCAGTTATGTCTAGGGTACGTCATAAAGCCCAAGTAGTCTAGCCGATAAAAGCCCAAGTTCCCATAGCTCGGTTATGTCCAGAGTATGCCATAAAGCCCAATTATTCTAGCTGATTGAACTTTTAGTCTAATCGGAGCTCAAGTTCTCATGGCTCGGTTATGCCCATGGCACGCTATAAAGCCCAAGTAGTCTAGCCGATCGGACTTTTAGTCTGATCAGAGCCCGAAGTTCCCATGGCTTGGTTATGTCTAGGGTACGCCATAAATCCCAAGTAGTCTAGCTTATTGGACTTTTAATCTGATCGGAGTCCAAGTTCCCATGGCTCAGTTATGTCCAGGGTACGCCATAAAGCCCAAGTAGTATAGTCGATTGGACTTTTAGTCCAATCGGAGCCCAAGTTCCCATGGCCTAGTTGATCGGACTTTTAAGCCGATTGTAGCCCAAGTTCCCATAGCTCAGTTATGTCCAGGGTACGCCATAAAGCCCAAGTAGTATAGTTGATCAGACTTTTAGTCCAATCAGAGCCCAAGTTCCCATGGCTTGGGGAAAGCCCGAGCTAAGCTGTTTCAACTTGATTCAGAAGCACACGGTCGCATGACTCAACTGAGTGATCTAGCTGATCAGACCTTTTGACCCATCAGACTAGACTCCGAGTCCTCAAAGAAACCAAGCCAAGTCCTCAAAGAGGTCGAGTCCTCAAGGTGGTTTACATCCCTTAGACTAGTCGCCCCCTCTGATAGCAAGGTTTGATCGGAAGATAGAGGGGACTTAGCCGACCTATCATCATAGCACATTAATGACTTAATAGCTCAACATTCCTTTTTGGCTTTTTGCGTAACCATCGCCAGGGAATCAGGGGAATATTCCTCGTACAAGCTGTATACCAGAAGCTTCTACCCTACAAGCACAGGAATTACAAGCCTATTTCAAGAAAGGTGTCAGAGTGTCATAATGATTGGCTCTATCTTAGTAATGTATCAAGATTTGTGCAAAGGGGAAAGGTAACACTATATAAGGGGGTCCCATCTACAGGCGCAAGTACGTGAGGCTTCGTTATCATAGTTCATTATTCATAATTACTATTCTTCATCTTCAGCACCACCATTTGTTTGACTTGAGCATTGGAGTGCCTGTGCTGAGGACCCTTCCCTAGCCCGTGATTGACGTTTCTCATTTCTAGTTCTTTTCCTTAATATGCATATTAGCTCACAACACTAGGTCACACCGGTTTGAAGTCTCTTTGCAGTCAACATCGAAACCACCTATCTAGTGAACCATCCTCCTCGATTCTAGACAGGATCAAATTTTGCGCCATCTGTGAGAACTTCGCCTGAATTTGTAATGCAAAGATGAAAAAATATGGATGATTCACAATAGTTACTTTGTCGCAAGAGGGCCTGGAATTGCTCATGGTCGCACAAGTGCAAAAGTTGGTACAACAACAACAATAAACTGACAGACATCCTTTGCCAAATGACCCAACGTACTCAGTGATAGGACCTCACACCGAGCGAAGGACCAAGGAGGAAGGATCGATAGAGTTTCCTCTAGTCCCTCCGCCAATCGATTTTACTCAAGCTAGCGCCCGTACAGCCAAGTGATTTTCCTCCTATACCCCCCATCTCCAATTGTATACCACCGAGCGATACTCCGTACGTCGCTCGAAAACATGGGTCGTCTAGAGAGGCTTAAGGGATCATCCTCGGAGGACGTACCCTCTCAGGATCTACGGAAGGGGGAGGCTCTAGCCCCTAGTGGCTCTCCGAGCAAATATGCTTGTTGTTCTCCTAGGAAATATGGGAGGACAAACTACCAAGTTATTTCCGACCCTTAGTGATCGGGGAATATGAAAGAGCAACCGACCCAAAGAACCATCTTCTCAAGTTCAATAATGTAGCTATCCTCCACCAATATATGAATGACGTTAAGTACCGAGTATTCTTAACCACCCTTTCAGGCTTGATATAGAGATGGTTCAACCAGCTTCCGGCTGACTCAATTTGTTTTTCAAAGATTTCCGCAAGACGTACCTCCCCCACTTCGCTAGCTACCGTCAATGTCATAAGACGCTGAGTTTATTTTCCCTCAAGCAAGGGCCCAAGAAGGCGTTGTGGGCGTACATCAAATGGTTCAACCAAGTATCCATAGACATTCCTTCGGCCAATCTAGAGATTCTAGTGAGCATTTTCTCCCAGGGGCTCACAAATGGTGACTTTATTTTGGTCCTTGATCAAAAAGCCACCTAGAAACTTTGAGCATCTACTGGGGAGGACAACCAAGTACATCAACATGGAGGAGGCACAGTCTTCTTGGAAGAAGGAAGTGGTTGCGACTGCTCTTGTCCTTCTTGCCTATGAGCGCTGAGCCCCTCTCCCTCCTCTACCACACAAAGGACCTCGAGTGGGTCATCCACCTTATCCCCATGAGCAGCGACTGAGCATAATCCAACACATGGAGGTCGTGCAGATGCAATTCCCCGAGCCCCATCGATGACCTTGTCGTTCTGTACTTACCATCGTTCGAGGACCCAAAATATTGAGAATTGTTATCAATATAACCAAGAGGTGTGCCAAGCAGTGATAACTAGCATTTTTTATCTATTATTTTGGCTCTTATACTTGATATTTTTACCTTCTCGTATAATAAATTTAGTATTTATATAATATTTTGAGTAGGAAATTATTTTAGACTTAATTATAAATTTTCTACAATTGTGGAATTAAATCTCATATTTTAATGTGATTTTATAGGAAATCCAAAGAGTTATGACTTAGGGTAGAGTCAAATCGAAGCTGGCTTAATTTGGAAGTTAAATAGAGGAGATCAAGCTGAATCAATCTGAACCATTGATCCAGATCTAGAGAGATCTTGTTTTTTTCATTCAGATCTAAGTCATCCAGCTCTTGATCTAGATCTAAAATAATTTGGACATTTGCGTCATCAAGAATGAGATCAAGCCACTCATCATTCTCATCATTAAATCTGAACCCCACATCCACTCATATTGAACAGACGGCTCAGATTGGAGGAAGAAAGACTTTCATTTCCTTCATGTGGACGCATGAAGCGACAACAGCTAGGATTTCAATTTCTCTTCATCAACTCCTGATCATTCCTTCCTTTCTCCCGAGCAATGCGGCGAAGGAGACGACAACATCTTCTAGCGGAGCTATAGCCATGACGACATTCGGCAGAGTCGGAGTGGTATCTCTGGTGAGGCCTCTCATCCCTCCTGTATCCCCTTTGGGTGAGCCTTTGTCAGACGCGATAAAGAAGACAGTAGCAATGTCGACGAGTAGCAAGCTGTAGTTATCCTCTAGCGCCCCTCCATTTCTTGTACCAGCATCAAAGTACTGAGTTACTCTACCGGACACGATGAAGAAGGCAGTAGTAAATCAGAATTCTAGCATCCCTCTTCCCTTCGCTGGAGAAGTCCAGTCGACGTTCATCCACGTTTCTCGACCACCAACCACAACTCCAAGTTCCTCTACTAGAAATGGCGAAGCAGGCAACGACTTAGGGTTCAGACATCCCCCTTTTTATCCTTTCGCTAGTGAAGTTACAGCAGAGATCTTACAGGTTTCGGCACCACACAACCTCAATCTACCCAAAGCGGTGAAGAGAGCATATCTAGGTTGACGGTTCTTAACAGATTTTCTTGTCATCCAACAAATTTCCTTGGAGTGGTTCGCTTCAAGGAAATTGTGCTTCCACCATTGACGCTTACATTTTCGACCAACGACATCATCGTCCATCGAAGTCAAGAGGATTCCAAGTGATAGAGGTTTTCTTCCTTGGCGGTTCTATTTGTGACAAGCAAAACACTTCTCGTGTTTGATCGGCGAATTGGATTGGTTACTTAGGATTTAATTGCTTTCCATGTTTGTTTATTTTCATTAATGTTGCTTAATTATTACCTTTGCAATTTTACTTGTTTAGTATCTTGTCTATTGATGATTAAACTTATGTTGTAGGGTGATAATTCATGTTTGTCATTGATAGTTAGATAGAATTATAGTTAATTCTTCTTGCATGTTATTTATGTTGATGATATTATCTATAGTGTAGAGTGACACTACATTATGGGTTCATTATTGATGGTTAGATAGGACTTTCAATTATTACATTAGGTTTAGAAACCCCCAAAATAAATCCCTTGTTTGATTTTATTTGGAAGTAAATGTCTTATCACTGGTTCCACATTAGAGATGACACGGTTCTCTACTATACTACCTTAGTGTAGGTTAAGGGGTTCAGTTGGTTATAAATTGTTAATTTGATTTGCGTAAGTGACAATTGCGACCTTATCAAATTTTGAAGTCGTTGCGGGGAAACCTAGTGGTATTCGTTTGTTTCTAGACTATATATTTGTTTTATCTTTATCTTATTCTTATTTTTTTACTTCATTATTTTATTTTTCATTTGATGTAACTGTTAGTATCTCCCTTTCGCTCTTAAACTTTGCAGGTTGAAAGAAAGGGGTGAGGAAAGTAATACTTTAGCTATGTCATGAATAAAGGCCTATTTTGGCCAAATTTCATCAGTTAGACCACCGTTTCAAATTTTTAATATTTTTATTTCATTTTTTATTTGATTCTCTCTTATTTCTACTTCTTTGGCGATTGCAAAAATTCAAAAATATTATTAGGGTTTAATTATTTCATCTCTTGTATGCACACATTTGATCTTGTATATTTCCTGTGTCTTTTGATTTTATGTGTATGCCTTTCAGGTAAAACTAGGAAATCTCTGTGTGTCATCAATAGTTTTAGTATTAGGTGTGATCAGGATCTCAAATTTATTAAGTAACATGGAGAACGACACTAAATGACTCTTGGAGAACTTTGGGCACTAGATTTGTCAAATGAGTCATTCTGCATTAGATACTCTAATTTAGAAGCAAACTTCGAGTTATGGCAAATTATTCATTTATTACCGAAGTTTTATGAACTTTCTGGTGAAGATCCCAATAAACATCTATAGGAATTTCATATGGTGTGCTCTACATTAAAATCACATAGTAAATCAAGAGAAGATATCAAACTTGGAGCATTTCCATTCTCACTAGCAGATTTAGCAAAAGAATGGTTGTACTGTCTCCCACCTAATTCTATCACTAGCTGGTTTGAGATGAAGAAATCATTTCTGGCGAGGTTCTTTCCTGCCTTTATGATCACAACTATTTGGAGGAGTATTTGCGGAGCTCAATAATTCATAGGAGAACCATTACAAGAATATTAGGAGATATTCAAAAGACTTGTTGCTAGTTGCCCTCAGCACCAAATTAGCGATCATCTACTGATTATGTACTTCTATGAGGGATTACTTCCAATGGACAGGAGTATGGCTGATACAGCTAGTGGAGAGACTCTAGTTAATAAGACACCTACTCAAGCTAGAGAATTTATTGAGATTATGGCTGTAAATTATTATTAGTTTGGGACTAGATCATTGATTGCCAAAGATGTTCATTCCTTTGCCAATGTGATCTCGACTAGTGTCTTGCATCATCAGCCTGATCCTCAGTATTATCAGCTCCATCAACATAATAGGTATAATTCATTGTTAGGATTCAGGTATGGAAACACTCAACAAGGGACTTTTGAGTGGCCCCAGTATTATCAGCTCCATCAACATAATAGGTATAATTCATTGTTAGGATTCAGGTATGGAAACACTCAACAAGGGACTTTTGAGTGGCCCCAATATTACCATCCTTATTTTCAATACCACTAGCCTGAGCAGGATCTTAGGGAGCAGTTGCAAAAATTTTGACAACAACAAAAAATATAGTTCTGACCAAGAACACATTCATCGACATAATTATAGTTACAATTATATCAATCTACTACATCAATTTTCGAGAAGATAGATTATAGATTTTGTGATATTCCTGGCCTTATTTTAGTTACTCTACAAGACTCTTCTAGTTTATATTGTGATATTGTAGTTGATCTTGTTAACATTGTTGTTGATGATATTGTTATTCCAAATATTCTTAATGTTGTAGGTGTTGTTGATAAGGATGGAAGTGTAGGGACTTGTGTTGTGAAGACAAAGCCCTAAGAATCGCTTCCTTTGATTATACTACCACCTGAGCCAGTCAAGCCTGCTATTCTACTTAGTGATGATGGAAGTGTAGGAATGACCACCCAAGAATCACTTCCTTTTGAGTGCATGACCACCTCAACTAGAGGCAGAGCCTTTACTTGACTAAGATGATGTTACATTCATTGTTTTAAACCCTCTAGGTACCTTTCAGCATGGTAAGGTCAATATTTCTTTAGAATCTTTAGAAAATTTTATGGAGATAATTCATTCTGATTTTATTAGATGCAACTCATCATGTAATTCATGCTCTATTGACATTAATGTTATTTCTAGTCCATCTAACCCCGCATGCATGCGGGAAATGCATCATTCTTTTGTCAATGTTCAAGATTTCCATAGGCATTTCAGTGGGAGTCAATTATATAAGGATACATTCTACCATTGGAAGATGACCCTAACACTTTATACAATAATGACACTTCTGGAGTAGACACTCCAACTAAACCATCTTCGACCACTGAAGAAAATTTTTAAGGAGACGATGATGGAGGGAGCAGTCCTCACTTCACCTACAACCATCCTACTTCCATATTGGCTTCTATAACTAAATTGACTCCGACCACCAAAAATTTAGGGTAGTATCTCTAAACCTCCAGGCTTAAGTATTAGAGTTTATGAATCCTGGTAACCAAGTGAGATCTCACTTTTTCTTTTTGTTTGTATATATTTCTTTGCCTGGTTTACTTTTGGTTGGTAATTCATTTTTATTTTATCTTGTCAATTTTCATAATAAAGTTCCTATGCATTCTTTTTATCATTTTAGAAATTATGAAAGCTAGTTAAATTACACTACAACAAAAATGACTTTCCGCAGCGCATCATCAACAACACGCGGTTAAAGCACGCGGTTAATAATAATTTTTATGGCGTGCCCAATTATGTGCACTCGGATAGTATAATATTTATATAAACTATGTCTTGCCAAAATAAGTATGCTGTCAATACATTTTTCTACGGCATACAATGTGTGTTGTTAAAATTTAATATTAACAGCATGCAGAGCATGCTATTAATAGTTATTATACATATATAAATGACGGCATACAAAAATATATGCTACGAATAAATAGTTTAACAGCGTACAATATGCACCGTTAATAATCCTCCAAAATTTCTAAATATCAAGCCAAAAAATTTCACACGAAACCTCCCGCAATTATTAGCCAAACATCCTCACGCCCGCGAACTACTTCCAGGCGAAACATCCTCACGCCGAACCTCTCCTCACTACGTACAAAAACCAGTCGGCAAAACCTAAAATCGCTACCTCTCCTCACGCGACCTCCTCCTCACGCGAACCCTAAACTCCTCTCCGCCAACAGTGAAGCCCTCCTCCTCACGCGAACTCTCTCTGCCGAAGCCCTCTCCGCCGAAGCCCTCTCCACCGAAGCCTCCTCACGTGAACTCCCTCCACTGAAGCCTCCTCATGCAAACTCCCTCCGTCGAAACCTCACTGTCTCAACCCTAAACTCCGCTCTCCGCCAAAGCCTCCTCACGCGAACTCCCTCCGTCGAAGCCTCTCTACCGCAGCCCTAAACTCCTCTCTGTCGAACATCTCCGCCCATCCTATCTTAGACGAAGTGCTCTAAGGCAAAGCCCTCTCTGGTGAAGCCCTCTCTGCCAAAGCTCTTCTCAAGTTGGATTTTCTTTTGTTTTCTTTGTTTTTCTTGTATTATGTTTTCTTTTGTTTTCTTATCAAAAATCAAATGAAATAGAAGGATTCAAAGAATAGAGACACACTGATTCGTTACAAGCCAAGGTGTATGTCAGGTTTAAAGCACTAGATAGATCTGATAATTTCTGGCAGTTCAGTCTGGTTTCAAGAAGAACAAGAAGCTGGTGATGAGGATGAGGAGGTCATATTTAAGATTGGCGTTGCCGCCAATAGGTAAAATTTGATTATTTTTTAGTCTTTTTTAGTCAGCCTGTCTCATAGAGGCGCAAAAGGAAATTATTTAAGTAGCAATTTATTTTATTCAGAATCTAAACATGCAAAGATGATCAAAATTGTTGTTAAATATCTCTCTACTGTTGCTGTGTTATAAGAAACGTTCTATAGATACACAGAGTATCGAACTTCATCAAGTTTTGACTTCTGGTTTCTAATTGGATCATGTTAGCCTAGTATTTAGGCCAGAGCTTTTCTCTTTTCATCTTTTATTTTTATCTATTAGGCTGATGCAATGCATTGAAAGAAAGACAAACTATTAAGTATAGTTTTGTAGTTCAAATATGATACCGATGATGGATGCCATATTGGTTTTGTAACTTCCTTTTTTCTGTCTGGTTATTCAACTGCAGATACGATTTGCTCTGTCTTGAAGGAATTGCTTGGGCTCTTAGAATTTTCATTGAAAAGGAAGCTAGCCCTTTGTATACAGTCACTAGTGTCTCACCCGAATCAATACTCAAAATGCATGTCAAACCTGAGGTGATTAAAATGATTGAGACAAGCTTCTTGGGTTTTCTTGTTTTATTTTTGTTCTTATATCTTTTTTCTTTATTTTTTGAGACAAGAACAAAGTTTGTAACATGATTCTCTTATTTAATAGACCTCATTGATCCGACCTTTTGTTGTTTGTGCTGTTTTGAGGGGAATAACCTTTGATGAAGCAAGATACAACATCTTCATTGACCTGCAAGATAAATTGCACCAAAATATATGTAGGTATGCTACATGTTTCAATTATTGCTAGTTTTCTCCATTATTTTTGTTGGTGAATCAGTGTCAAAATTTATTCTTCTTGGAATACCAAGCGAAGAACCTTAGTTGCTATTGGGACACATGATTTGGATACAATAGAGGGTCCTTTTTCCTATGAGGTAACCTATGTGCCTTGCTTTATGATAAGTAGTAATCCTTTATGCTTTTGGACCTTATGTTACTGCTGTTAATAAGCTTGAAATCACACAACACTATTATGGAGATAATGAACTGTGCATAACCAACACAAATCATCCAGAAGATATGGAATTCATTACTAATATAGTACATTATCGAAGTCTCTTCTTATATGATACTGCAAATGCCACGATTCTGAATGCTATTTTATTGAGATTCTAGGTAGTAGGTAGAAAATCCTTACATTGTTCAATATGCCATAGTTAGCAAAATGTCTATGCCTTTTTTACTCTTCACATGAATTAGCTAATGAAGCTTTTAGTGCCCCACCATTGTTCTTCTCTCATATGAGGATTTCCAATGTTCTTACAATTTTTTCCTTTCCTTTTCACTTTTTAGGCTTTACCACCTCAAGAGATTAATTTTGTGCCTTTAAAGCAGGTACTTCAATATTTATGTATTGTCGTCTTTGTACAGTTTGATGCTATAAATATCACTTAATTCTAGCTACTTTTGCAAGATCCACATGTCATTCTTCATTTTTTCTGTATGAAAATTTCTCCGATATGCTACATTTGAAAATTTGTTAGAAATTAATGAAGTTAAAGTACTGTTATAGATAACTCTATAGATTGGAGAGGTTTGCAATCAATAATTTAATGTCTCGTTTAATAGTCTGTAGTCTTATTTCTAGTAAATTTTTTGTGTTAAATAATTGATCCATATAATTTTGGTTTAATTCTATTTTTCTTTGCTGCTTCGTAGGAGAAAATTTTCAGGGTTGATGAGCTGTTGGAATATTACAAAGTAAGTTTTTCTAGATTGTTTCTTTAATAAATTGATTGATTAATCACTGATGCAGAACTTCTTTCTTCTATTTAAAAGCACTTATTCTACGTTGATAGTGGATTAATGTAAATGCTCCTATCTATTTTGAAACACAGTAGCTTGCCTCTCTTGTCGACTTGTATATTAATAATTTATTTCTTTTGTATGCCCTGTTTTATGAAAATGCAAATTTCTAAAACCATGAAGACTATTGACTTATCACCATTTCTGTATATTGCAGTCAGATATAAAGCTTAAGAAGTTCTTGCATATAATTGAGAACTCTCCTGTGTACCCAGTGATCTATGATAGAAATAGGTAAAAATAATCATCTATTACCCACATTATTCGGCTACAACCTGACAATCTCTTGGTTAATTTGTCAAATAATTGATTTTGATTATTCTCTAATGTACTTTATACTTATATGTTGTCCTTTAATGTACTTCTGGTATTGGGAATGATTTTGGTAGCAATAGCGATATCAATAGTGGTGTAAAAAAAATGATGGTTTTGGTCATGTTTTTCAGGTAATTATCATAAATTATGTATTTCTAAATCACAAAATTGTTACAAAAATATACATGATTGAATTAATAATTTTTTATTGTTTATTTACAACCAAATTTGAGAAATGTGAGTCATGGAGATATCTGTGCTAATACCAAATGTAAGCTGCTTCATTGGTCTACCGATGAATTAGTTGTTGTAGAAGGTCGAATTGCATCCACAGATCCAAACACAAAAGTGCATCACGTTATTCTTTGTGGATCATGTTGGAAAGTTTGGGTTGATAAGGTTTTGGTGGAAAAGGTGGACCTAATTCGATCAAATGATGAAATGCAGTTTCTCAATGATGTAATAGGAAGCACGGTCACATGGTTATCTAAATTTATAGTATTGTGTGATTGATACATATTGTACTAATTTGTGTGGATTGTAAGTTTATTTGTTGTTATGTAATTGCTAGTTTGTTAGAGATTTCATATCTTGTTTTAGATCTTTAGAGTTTTTTGGTATAATGAAAAACTTTGGCTTCTATTAATTTTGTATAGATTTGATTTGAACTAAATTTGTTGTAAAATTTTGGTTTATTATTTTCGTCAAATTATTTTTTTTAATATAGTTAAGATCATCAACAGTGTACATTTGCACGTCGCGAAAAATATTATTTACGGCGTGCTTTGCGTGCTGCGGAAAATATTATTTGCGGCATGCTTTGCGCGCTGCTGAAAATATTATCCGCAGCGTGCAAAGCATGCCGCGGATAATATTTTCCACGGTGTGCTTTGCGCGTTGCGGATAATATTTTCCGCAACGTGCAAAGAACGCCGTGGATAATTTATGACTTTCAACAGCTTTTAATTGTGCAGCGTGCAATGTGCGTTGCGAAAAGCGAATTTGCACGCTGCGAAAAATAATTTTAGTTGTAGTGTTAATTGTTGAGTTTGCAAATTTATTGTCATGATTGGATTCTTGGATTACATGTGGCTATAACTTGGTGATGGATTCTATGTGGGTAGATTGAGATGATAATTTTGATGTACCTAGTGAGGATTTTTAGGCATATTGTTCTCATTTAGTGTGATACACCTGTGGTTAATGTTATTATAGAACTTGCTTTAATTCTTTTAAGACCATATTATTATGGGATTGCATGATTTTTATGAAAGTCATCTTCACTTGTTTCTATTCATTCCTTGTGTTATCACATGTTACTTGAATAATTCCCTTATCTTTGAACATGTCATTCTTTTCTCTCGTCCATCTATTTCACTTTATTACTCTTTAGTATATGAATATTTTGGATATTGCTTGATAAGTGTGTTGTTCGGGACATACAAAAGTTTAAATATAGGGGAGAGGAATAACTTAGAAGAATTTAAGAGAGGTATAGGTAAACCATGCTTGACCACCATAAGTGAACCATGCTCGTTATCATTTTAGTTGAGCTATTATTGATATGTAGGGAAGTGCATAATATGTTTGAAAATATGAAAAAAAAAATAGAAATGAAAAAACAACATATATGTAAAAAAAATCAAAAATGAAAAAACAAAAGAAAAATCAGAAATGACAAAAAAATCAGAAGAGAAAAAACATACAACAACAATCAAGCCTTTTTCCACTAGGTGGGGTCAGCTGTATGAATCCTTTTACGCCATTGAACTCAATCTCCTATTATATCATCATATATATTTAAATAAATTTTATCTTATTTTATTGTTGCTAACTAAGTCTTTTTTAGTCTTCCTCTTCCTTGTTCGATATGCATGTTTATAATAGTTTCACATCGCCTAACTGGAACATTTATTGGTCGTCTAAATGTCTTAGTTATCGATGTTTTCCATGATAAATCGTAACTCCAACTTTCTCTCAATGCTCTCATTTCTTATTTTGTCCATCCGTACGTCGCATCCACCTTAGCATCCTCATCTGACTCTCAATCTTCCTTTCTTTAGAGTTATAGCTGACATTCAACTCCATATAATATAGCGGTCTAGCTGCGGTTTTATAGAACTTATTAAGTTTAAGGTATTGAGTCACATAAAACACTCGACACTCCTTCCATTTTACCCTCTTGCTTGTATTATATAAAACATCTCTCAATCCCTCCATTGTTTTGCAAAGTGATCTTAAATATTTAAATATCTCGGTTCAAGGTCATCTTCTATCTTAATAATTATTTCATTACTTCTAATATTGTTAAACTTAAATTCATATATTTCTTTAATCTACTAAGCTTAAAATCTTTCCTTTCTAGTTCTAAGATTAGTTTAGCATTTACTCCTTCACTTGTTTCTCAAAATAATATCATCTACAACAACATAATCAGTACTATGTCTTGAATGTGCGTAATGAGTTCGTCCATAATTAGTGTAAAAAGATAGGGACTTAGAGCTGATCCTTGATGTAACCCTATATTTATTCGAAATGCTTTAGTTACTCCGTCTGAAGTCTTTACTCTGGTCGTTACATCCTCATACATATCTTTAATTAGTTCAATATATGTTACGCTAACACCTCTCTTTTCTAAAATTCTCCATATCATTTATCTTGGGACTCTATCATAAGCTTTTTTTAAGTCAATAAATACCATGTGTAAATCTTATTTTTGCTTCAAATATTTTTCAATTAATTGTCTAAGAAGATGTATAACTTCTATTGTCGACCTTCCAAGCATGAACCCAAATTGATTTTCTATCACTGTGGTCTCATTCCTTAATCTTTTTTCTATTACTTTTTCCTAAAATTTCATAATATGATTCATTAGTTTAATACCCCTATAGTTTATACAATTTTGTACGTCTCCCTTGTTTTTATATAAGGGAACTAAAGTATTTATCCTCCATTGATCAAACATTTTTTTTTCAATATCATATTAAATAATTTTGTAAGTCATTCAATATCTTGTTTCCCTAAGCACTTCCATACCTCTATCCGAATATTATCTAGTCCAAAGGTTTTTCCATTATGCATCTCATTTAAAGTTTATTTTACTTCTGAAGTTTGAATTCTACGATAAAAATTAAAATTTCTATGCTCATTTGACCTACTTAAATTACCTAAGTTAAGTTGGTCACCTAAATCTTTATTAAAAAGTTGATGAAAATACCTCTTCCACCGCTCTTTTATTTCTTCATCGTTTACTAATACCCTATTATATTCATCTTTAATACATTTTATTTGGCTAAGATCTCTTGTTTTCCTTATTCTCACTTAAACTATTCTATAAATGTCTCTTTCCCCCTCTTTTGTATCCAATTTTTGATATAATCATTCAAAAGTTTAATTTTTTACTTCACTCACTACTTTCTGAGCTTCTTTCTTAGCCATTGTATATTTTTTTAAGTTTTCCTCATTCTTACAAATATATAATTCCTTATAAGCTTTTCATTTTTCCTTCACTTTCTCTTATACTTTCTCATTCCACCACCAAGATTCTTTACTTAGTGGTGCATGTCCCTTTGACTCACCAAGTACACTCTTAGCTACTATTTTCAACTTTGATATTATCTTATCCCATGTTGTATTAAAGTCATCGTATATTTCACCTAATGCTTGTACTTCTACCTTTTTCTTAAATATATTTTGCTGAAAAGAAAAAATATAAAAAGAAAAAAAAAGAAAAGAAGAATAAAAGAAGAAAATTTGATTTTGACATGTCGTGCATTCTATATTCAGTTGTGGTAGAATTTTTTAGGTGACAATTTTTATTGTAACAACATTAAGATATGATTATATATCATGAGTAGAATTTTTATTGTGAAAAACTATAGTATAGATTGTGTACATATTTATTGAGTTGTGAAGAGCTAGCTTAGAAGTTGAATGAGATATTTTTTTGGTATTGTTTTCTTGTACTCATCTATGTAGCATTCCATTATTTCCATGTCCTAGTTTTCCATCATTATTTTGCTTTATCTTCCTTATGGCTTTTTTTACACATACTATCATTTTCCTTTATGCATGTTTCTCTTACATTATATGTTGGGGTTGTAAGGTTACAAACATAGTCCCATATTAGAAATACATGGGAAACATCATGAGTTTATAAGAGAAAAGATATCTCCATTGGCATGAGGCCTTTTGGGGAAAGCCCAATAGAGGCCCAAAGTGGACAATATCATGCTATTGTGGAATATCTAAATTCTTTTCGATCCTCTGATTGGTATCAGGCCGAACTATCGGAAGGTTTAATGCCATTGTCTGCAGACCACAGAGTGGTTGAACCATGTGGTAATATTGACCTCGAACAGAAAGTGGAGGCTCATGTTGGGATCAGAGGACCGGACCTGGCGGAAGTCCTAGTTGCGGCTGGGTAAGGAAGTCTAGTAGATTGGGTGGGCCGGAGGCAGGAAGTCCTAGTAGGTGGGGTAGACCGAGGGGCAGGAAGACCTGGTGGGTCGAGGATCGGACGTGAGAAGCCTATGGTCCTTTGTTTGAGGGGAGGATTATTGGATTTGCAAGGTTGCAAACATAGTCCCATATTGGAAACACATGGGAAAGATCATGGGTTTATAAGAGAAAAGATATCTCCTTTGGCATGAGGCCTTTTGGGGAGAGCCTAAGAGCAAAGCCATGAGGGTCTAGTCCCAAAGTAGACAATATCATGTTATTGTGGAGATATCTAAATTCTTTTCGATCCTACATTATAAACGTCTTCATTATTTTATTATACATTCTTATGCATATGATAGTGGTGAAAATTAGAAGAAAAGTAAGCATATGGTAGTGCATGAATCATGAGTAGCTTGAGCAAACTCCACCATTACATGTATATGAGAGGAGAGCCACCATCATTTACCTTGTGAGGTTTATTTTGTTATCATTTTCAGTTTATTAATTATGGATTGAAGTTATCATACTTGTTAAGCAATGTATGAATTGAATCCATGAATGCTTGTATCATTTGAATTTGACAATCCTAGGTAACTTTCTTTGTTGATCTTCTAAACATGATTACATTTAGAAATATTTATTTAGAAATAAGAATCACATTGGTCAAGTATCTACATTTATATATACTGAGTGTAGTCGTTCAATTAATTTATATTGTAGATAACACGGTGTGTGGTGTCACACACAGGAGATCGTGTTATCGGTTCTTTATAAATTATAAACAGTAGCTCACGACTAAGATGGAAATGAACAAACCATTGGAATAGTTGTAGTGTAATTAGGTATTAGTTTATCTTGACTAATAAATTACACTTGTGTTGTAGGGTGACAATACGATGCATGTTTGTCATTGATAGTTAGATAAGATTGTAGTCAATTCTTCTTGCATGTTATTTCTATTGATGATGTTATCTGGAGTGTATGTTGGAGCAATCTTGCCTTAAGATGGTCTGTTGTGACCATGGGTTTTGATGGTTTGAGCAAAGAGTTTATGTTAAGTTTATCCTTGTATTTGATATGTGTATTTGAGTTGTACAGACTTACAAAATACACATATGACTCAGCTTGATAGTTTTGGGTCCGATGAAGGATGGAGCATCCGAGGGATCGTGGACAAGACAGTAAGGACAAGAGCAAGGGAAACACACTTCGAGGCATACGCGAAGGATGACATTAGGACAAACCGCATGCTTAAATGCATCCAAGAGATGAAAGCCAAAAGAAGTAGGCTTGAAGGCAAGAGGTCAAGGCTGCAAATGAGGGTCCAAGTGCTGAGAGAAATGTACTCGGTGTTAGAGTATATACTAAAAGCCTAGCTTTTGTATAAACATTTATTTAGAAATAAGAATCACATTGGTCAAGTATCTACATTTCTATATACTGAGTGTAGTCGTTCAATTAATTTATATTGTAGATAACACGGTGTGTGGTGTCACACACAGGAGATCGTGTTATCGGTTCTTTATAAATTATAAACAGTAGCTCATGACTAAAATGGAAAGGAACAAACCATTAGAATAGTTGTAGTGTAATTAGGTATTAGTTTATCTTGACTAATAAATTACACTAGTACACTCTAAGTGTATTAAGCAGGATAATTTAAGGAAAGTTCTTTTTATACTGACTTAATAAAAGAACAAGTCCTTAGTTATTATGGAAGTGTGCGCTCTTAATCCTAATATAATAACAAGCACATATATTTAGTATTCATTTCTTTAACTTATCAAAGGGTGAGATTTAGCTTGATAAATCAAAAGGCCCGATAAGTTGGGAAATGATATTACTTATAGTGTGTGTTTTTGATGTCCTAGTAATCTAGGTTGATAATGTCCCCAAGAGGAGCTCATAAGGATTGTCATGCTAAATCCTGCAAGTGGACTTAGTTCGACATGACGATAAGGTTGAGTGATACTACTCTTGGACTAAGATATTAATTAAAGAGAGTTGTCGGTAACTCATTTAATTAGTGGACATTCGATATCTTAAACACAGGGAGACTAACACACTCATAATAAGAAGGAGCTCAAAATGTAATTTGGGATTGGTGCAGTAGTTCAATAATAATTCTTTAGTGATATAAATTATTATTGATGAAGTTAAGTTGTGTGTTTGGGGCGAACACGGGAAGCTTAATTTCATTGGGAGACCAAAACCAATTCCTCCTCGGTTCTATTGTAGCCTCTTGTAGAGATTTATACCCACCGCATACCCACTCCTTATCCACCGAAGGCTTGGAGACCAAGCTTAGGCCGGCCAAGCAAAGGGTTGAGCAAAGATGGAGGGGACGGCCAATGCTTGGAGCCCAAGCATGATGTGGCCGGCCCTAATAAAATTAAAAGGATTTTATTTAAAATCTTTTCTTATGTGGATAACATGGTTTTATAAAAGAGAGTTTAAAATTTAAATCTTTTCTTTTATAGTGTTTACAAAAGATTAAGAAAAGATTTGAAATCTTTCCTTATTTGTAGATTGAAAGAAGAATTTAATTTTGATAAAACTTTCCTTTTTTGTAACCATGCTCATGATTTAAAAAGAGAGTTTTAAAATTTAAAATTTTCTTTTATAAGTATCTACAAAAGATTAAGAGAAGATTTGATATCTTTCCTTATTTGTAAATTGAAAGGAGATTTTAATTTTAGATAAAACTTTCCTTTTTGGAAATCATTCACATGTTTAAAAGAAAGATTTTAATTTATAAAATTTCCTTTTATAACCCACCATGAAGGGAAAAATTATTAGAGAATTTTTTTTAGAAATTTTCGGAAACAAATTAGGAAGTTTTAATTCTTGTGTTAAAAAAAACTCTCCTTGTTTAGAACTTATAGGTGGCCAACCATTATAATTAAGAAGAGGAAATTATTTTTAATTAAAAAAAATTCCTTTTCATGGCAAAGGATTTAAGGAAGTTTTTATTTAAATTTCCTTATTTGCCATGACTAAGGATTATAAAAGAGAGGGTAGAGGTGCCTTCAAGGGTAACGACTCTATTCTATTTCTTCCTCTCTTTTCCTCCTTGGTGTGGCCGACCCTAGAGGTTCTCCCTCTTCTCTTCTTCTTTAGTGGTCGGTTTTCATCCTTCTCTTGGAGCTTTTGATAGTGGCCGGTTCTAGCTAGGAGAAGGAGAGAAAGGAGGCTTTGTTTTTTGCATCTCTTGGAGCTTGGTGGTGGTGGCCGAAATTCTACATCCTTGGAGGATTCTTGGTTTGGCCGAAACTTATAAGGAGGAAGGAGAAAGGCTTGGGTGGTTCTCATCTCAGTAGATCGTTGCTCACACAACGTCCGGGATAAGAAGAGGAATACGGTAGAAGATCAAGTGGTCGTTGCATACAAAGGAAGATATAACTAGTAATTATTTTCTGCATCATACTAGTTTTTCTTTGTATTAATTCTAAACACAAGAGGCATTAGATTCTAGTTTTTCGAATTTGTTATTCGAGTTTGTGTTTTTTTTATTTTTCAAATTTGTGATTCGATTGTTCCTTTTGGTTAAACCTAGAGTTATATAAGGAAATTAATTATTAACTTTCCTTAAAAGGCTTTGTCTAGGCGGTGGTGGATGCTCTCATACCCAAGAAGGCCATGTGCCTTGCCATGCAGTCCTGGAAGCCAATTTTGGAAATTAATATTTAATTAAATTTACAACATAGGTTGATTTGGATCAATAGTGTTAAGTTCCGCTTGCGATCCAAATCTAAACCATTAAGAACAGATAAGTTAAATTTGGAATCAATAATATTAAGTTTTGTTTGCGATTCCTAATTTAACTTCTAAAGAACACAATAGGTTGTTTAGGAAAGGTTCGACACTTGTACAAAATTTTTTGTACAGTGGAACTGATACGATCTTCCTAGGACCAACCAACACTCGGGATGGGAAACCCTAGGTTTTAGAATTTACCAGTCGACTAGTATCTAGCCATTGGGTTGTAACAGTCGTATTTCCACATGGAGCAGACGACTGGTGTTATTACCAGTCGACTGGTGGCGGGAAACACAACTAAGTGTTTTCTTCCAAGCTTTATTTAAGAGAGCTCGGGGTGCTTGGCCAAGGTTGACGAAACAGAGGTGGTTAATCCCTATTAGTAGTCTACCAATGCCCTAGCGTCTCAAGTGTTCTTGTGAGAGTTAAGGTGAAGTTTCTCCACCCATAAGGAGTTACGTGAGCTAGCCAGAGTTTGTCGAGGAATCATCCACCGATCAATTGAGATCATCCACCTTACGGACACTCGTGAGTAGGAGATTTATCTCTGAACTACGTTAAACGAGCATGTCAAGTTTGATTTGCTTTCTTATCTTGTATTTAGATTAGCTTTCTTATTTCTTTCTTTGTTTTTGTTTTATTTCACTACGCAACTAACGGTTTGTAGAGAAGTAATCAATTTGGGGTAACAAGCTATTCAACCTCCTTCTAATTGGCCACTAATCATCGATAAGTGGTATTAGAGCAAGGACACTCTCCGTTGGACTAACCATCGAGGAAGCTAAGAATAACCGGCTTGATAGATCCACCGAAGTATAAAGGAGGAAGTTTATGGGACATCACCTTTTGGATGGTGAAAATGAAGAACTTCATTGAGACTAATTGAGATACTATGATGGTTGTTGAGGAACCATTTGAAATCCCAAGAGACAAGAATGGGAAGAAACTTCGACCACATTATTGGACGGAAGAGCAAGTCTCACGATCAAAGGCAAATTTAAAGGTAATCTCAATATTAAGTGATATTTTGCCTAATGTATTTTGCCTAATGATGTGATGAGTTATGTAGGAGAATACGAGAATGCTCACAATTTATGGAGCAAAGTGAAGAAGGTTCTAGGCGAAGAACTTATACCTACACAAGAAGATGCAAATCCGAAGAAAGGGATGAAGGGCTCAAGTGGAGGAGGAGCAACCGGAAGATGACATGTATTCAACTTCTGAGGAGAAGGAAGATGAGGTATTATTTGAGGAGGAGAAGGATGAAGAAATGTCATCCACAAGTGTGGATGAGGAAACATCATCAAGGGTTGAAGAAGAATCCAAGACAAGTAAAGAGGAAGTTTTGGGAGTCAACCTTGCAAGCATCTCCACCGAAGTCAAGTCAAAGGACCATATTATTTGCTTTGGCTACAATGAAAAGGGACACTACAAGAGTAGATGTCCAATGGGTAAGAAGAAGGTAACTCCTAAACTCAATCAAGTTATTCTAAATACTAACATGGGTTGTAGGAAAGGAGTCAAGGAGAAGAAGCATATTAGATGCTTCACTTGTGGTAAAATGGGACACTACCACACAAAATGTCCAAGGAAGGGAGAGCTAAAAAAGTTGGAGAGCATTTGAAAAAATGGGAAAAGAAGAAGAGCTCAAGTCAAGGAGGAGCTTTAAGGGTAAGGGAGGTACACCCTAATTTAAAATGTAATTCAAATTGTTGCTTTCCTATGCATGCTAGGAATAATTTTCATTATTTACCCATGTAAAATTTTGGATTTAAATATCATGATAGAAATAGGGTCAATGTAGATCATAACCCTAGGAGACCTATGCAGGATAGACCTGAACAAGTTAGTTCTCATTACCTAAGGAGAAAAAGGTAATGAAGAACTAAGACATTAATCCCAAGAAGAGGAGACACATGCATAGGAAGGGTATATCTAGGAATGTCCAGGGTGGACTTGTTGACTCTAGGTTTATGAACCTAGAAAGGGAAAATCAAGCTTTGAAGGCAAAGCTTGATCACTTGGAGAAACCCCTTAAGAGATTCAATGCTGGATCTAAGGGATTAAATATAGTGTTAGGTAGTCAAAGACTCAACAATAATAGATCGAGTTTGGGATACCGATCTAATGTCTCTAAGGCTAAGGGAAAGTCTTAAGATAGGGTTGCATATGACTATAGCAAGGAGAAGTCAAGAAATTACAAGGGAAAGTTATTTAAAGATAAGGAGAAATTAACCAAGGACAAGGTGTCTAAGATTAAAAAGGTTAAGTTTGTAGACCAAGTGTCACCCAAGGTGCATCGATGTGGCCTAGTAATTATGGATGAGTCATCTAGGGAGGTGGTTAAGGCTAAGAGATCTAGGGGAAGCTCAAAGAGTATTTGGGATAGATGGTAATTGGATCTCGACTGGTAACTACATCAGTCGACTGGTAACAGTGTTTATCGAACACAAAATATCTCTGTGAGCTTATTTCGATAAGGGCAGTCAACTGGTAACTAGGGAAGTTGACTGATACAAGTCTGAAACTGATTTTCATCATTGATTTTGACCAAGTCAACTCATATAGGTGTATGAGATCCTTGGGGGATAAATACATGAGTTTAGGGTTAATTTGGATTATCAAGTTTCAACAATTGAGATATTGTTGGAAAATTTTTTGAAATTAGGCAAAGGGAAAGAAGTAAGGGTTTAGTTGGGAAAATTTTAAATACCTTTGTAAAAAATTCTAACTCAATGAGGAGCTTAGGTGTAGGGGAAGTCTTGTGATAGGTTTCGATGTATGTTGCATGTTTTCTAAGTAGTGTAAGTCCAAGTGTGTAGTCTTAGCAACGTAAGTCCAAATGTGTTATTAGCATGTTATTACTATTTATTTTTCCTAACTTAAACGTATTACCAAATATCAAAAAGGGGGAGATTGTTAGAGCAATCTTACTTCAAGATGGTCGAGTATGACCACGAGTTTTGATGTTTGGGTAAAGGGTTTAAGTTAGGTTTACACTTGTATTTGATATGTGTATTCGAGTTGTGCAGGTTTGCAAGATACGCATATGACTCAGCTTGATGGCTTCGAGTCCAGTGAAGGATGGATCATCCAAGGGACCGTGGACAAGACAACAAGGACAAGAGCTGAGGGAAGCACACTTCGAGGCATATGCGAAGGATGACATTGGAACAAGCCGTGAGCTTGAATGCATCCGAGGGATGAAAACCAAAGGAAGTAGACTTGAAGGCAAGAGGTCAAGCCTGCAAAGAAGAGTCAAGTGAGTAATGAGGTTCCAAGTGTTGAGAGAAATGCACTCGGGATGAGAAATCTAAGGTTTTAGGGTTTACCAATCAACTGGTGAATGTACCAGTTGACTGATGTCGATGAGGGAGCAAATAAAATGCCTCTGTTCACTCAACCAGTGTGGAGTAGTCGACTGGTATCGAGCTGTTGGATTGTAACGGTTGTATTTCTATATAGGGCAGTCAACTGGTGTTGTTACTAGTTGACTGGTGGCGGGAAACACAACTTAGTGTTTTCTCCCAAGCTCTATTTAAGAGAGTTTGGGTGCTTGACCAAGGTTGACAAATTAGAGGTGGTTAACCCCTATTAGTAGTCTACCAGTGCCCTATTGTCTCAAGTGTTCTTATGAGAGTTATGGTGATGTTTCTCTACCCATAAGGAGCTACGTGAACTAGCTGGAGTTTGTTAGGGAATCATCTATCAACGGGTCGGGATCATCCACTTTATGGATAGCCATAGAGTAGGAGTTTTATCTTCGAACCACATTAAACAAGCGTGTCGAGTTTGATTTGCTTTCTTGTCTTGTATTTAGATTATCTTTCTTATTGCTTTCTTGTCTTGTATTTAGATTATCTTTCTTATTGCTTTCTTTGATTTAGTTTTATTCTGCTACGCAACTAACGATTTGTAGAGAAGTAACAAGTTATTCAACCCTCTTTCTAACCAACCATCGATCACCAACAATGTAGAGTGACACTACATCATAAGTTCATTATTGATAGTTAGATAGGACTTTCAATTATTGCTTGGGTTCCAAAATCTGTGATAAATTAAATGTTTTTTTGGCTTTCAAAAGAAAAATTAAACGTTAAAATTTCTTTATGAGGCTTTGTCTAAAGAAGTGGTTGTTGCTCCAATAACCAAGAAGGTCTAGTGCCTCGCCATGACCTGGAAGCTGAAATATTGAAATAAACTATTTAATTAACTTTCTGAAAAAACATTAAAACTAGAATTAGATAATGCTTTGAAAGTTCTTCAAACATTTTTTTTGAAAATTCTAAAAATTCATTTTAACTTAGAAATTTTTTTAAGACTCTAAAAATTCATTTTTTTTTAATTTTAAAAAAAATCATCTTTCTCAGAAATTTTTCTAACTTAAAATTTTTTTTACTAAATATTTTTTATATAATATTCTTATCCCATTTTTACTGTGATCAAAGGGGGAGAGAAAAAGTACAAGTTTAGGGGGAGAAATTTTTTTTTTCAAATCTAAAAATATTTTTGAAAAAATCTGTTTAACTTTTAATTAAGTAGTTACAATTTTATTTATTGCAAACTTATGCTTAACATGTTAGTTTAGTAATTTTATTTAAATTACTATTTGTCTATTTTTACCCTAACTTGAACTTGGATTGATGCACATCAAAAAGGGGGAGATTGTTGGACCCCGTGGGTGTTTTGATGTGATTAACCAAGTTTGATCCCTGTGTCTAAGTGTGCAGGAGCTTAGGAGCGCAGGAAGTCGAGCGGAAGACACAACTAGCTAGAAGGACGGCACGGGAAGAGAGCCGACGAGCTCAGTGCGTCTGAAGGACGAGAGAGCTGCAGAAGAGTACACCGGTGGGCGAGAAGAACGTGCGCGATGTTCAAGGGACGTTAAGTCGGGACAAAAGCCTGCTCGAGGAGAAGGCAGGGAATTGGGTTCGGGTGAGCCCTATTCCGATTGGCCGAAATCACCCAAAAGAATGGAGCTTCGGAAGCAAAAGAAAAAGAGCAGCTGTAGTCACTGCACTGATGGAGGCGCCTTCATTAAGCATTGAAGGCGCCTTCATTAAGCATTGAAGGCGCCTTCATTAAGCATTGAAGGCGCCTTCATTAAGCATTGAAGGCGCCTTCACCTTGAAGGTGCCTTCAATGCCAGTTGAAGGCGCCTCGGACCTGGCTAAACTGGTCGTTTAGCTTTCGGATAAAGTTTTATCCACACACTTATTAGAGGCGCCTTGGACCTCTATTGGAGACGCCTTGGACCTCCGAGATAGAATTTCCAGAGGCTATTTAAAGTCCCCTGGAACTAGGAATTCATAGGAAATTAAGTATTCAACTCTGTAAGCAATTCCTAGAAGCTTGTGAGCTTTCTCAGTGTGTAAAAAGGCTTCTCCGCCTACAGTAAAGGAGACTTTCTTAGTGCACGCTTTTCATCGCCCTGGATTAACAACCTTCTTGGTTGTAATCAGGTTAACTCCCGAGTCTCTAGTTTATTTCTGTTTCCTTTTTGTTTTATTCTTATTATAGTTGCTTTTATTTTGAGTTGAAAATTTCGAGGAGGGTATATTTTATTTTTTTCAGGCAATTCACCCCCCTCTTGCTGACCTCTGTTGCACCAACAATCTCTTTAGATAAAGGTACTCTATGTCGAAAAGGTAGAAAACCTTTCTTGGAGTTTTGCATGCTAAAACGAGCTAGGATAATATCGATGTATAAAGCTTGGGATAAGTACAACATCCTTTTCTTGCGATCCCTTATATTTTGATCTCAAGAATATGTCCACATTCTCCCAAGTCTTTCATATCAAACTGCTTGGGCATCCATACCCTTACGTCTGACAACACTTTGATATTGTTACCAATGAGCAAAATATCATCTACGTATAATATAAGAAATACCACTACGTTTTCGTCACTTTTCTTGTATACACAAGACCCATCTGGACATTGAATAAATCCATAAGACTAGATCACTTCATCAAACCGGATGTTTCAAGATCTCGAAGCTTACTTCAGTCCATAAATGGATCGATTGAGCTTACATACAAGATGCTCTTTACCCTTTGAAATGAATCCCTCTGGTCGTACTTTGCCAAGATGCTGCATCTCTATCTTGGAGTGCTTCATCATATGTCCAGGGATCAACTTCATATTCACCAGGGATCAAGTCCGAAGACTCTCCCAAAAATATGAATCTTTTAGGTTGTTTAACAACCCTCCCACTACGACGAGACACTACCTGTAATTGTGCATCATTTGTGACACGCGTTGCAGTTTCTTGTGGTATCTTATCTTGTACCGTTGGTACTAAAGTAGAAGTGTCCTCTCGTATTTTCTCAAGAACAATTTTACTCATGGGCTTGTGGTTCATTACATAGTCCTCTTCTAAAAATCGGGCATTGGTGCTAACAATGACCTTCTGATCTTTAGGACTATAAAACAAATCACCTTTCGTTCCTCTAGGATATCCCACAAACAAGCGAACTTCTATACGTGATTCCAACTTATCAGCATCTCCCTTCAGCACATGTGCTGGGCTACCCCCAATTTGAATGTGTTTCAAACTAAGCTTACGCCTATTCCACAATTCTGTGGGAGTAGATGGTACTGACTTAGAAAGTACCAAGTTCAGAATGTACGCTTCCATTTCCAGAGCATATACCCAAAATGAATTTGGTAATTCTGAATAACTCATTATTGATCTAACCATTTCCGTAAGAGTCCTATTCTTTTATTCCGCCACACCATTCTGTTGGGGTGTACTAGGTGCAGACAATTGGGATTGAATCCCGACCTCTGATAATTAACTCCTAAACCCTCCTAAGAGGTACTCTCCATCACGATCAGATCGTAGTGTCTTGATACTTTTGCCATGATATTTCTCCACATTAGCTTGTACTCTTTGAACTTATCAAAGTACTCAGACTTGCCGCGCATTAAGTAAATGTACCATATCTCGAATATTTGTCTATAAAAGAGACCAAATATTCAAAACCACCTCTTGCCTGGATAGTCATAGGCCCACACAAATCAGAATGAACCAATTTCAATACTTCTTTGGCTCTATACCCCTTTGCCTTTACTTCTTTGGCTCTATACCCCTTTGCCTTAAAAGGTCTCTTTGTCATTTTTCCTTCCAAGCAAGACTCGCTGGTCGGAAAGTTTTCCACTACTAATGAACCCAAAGGTCCATCAGCTATTAAACTTTGAATCATACTCAAGTTAATATGACTCAACCTTAGATGTCAAAGATATGTTTGGTTCATTTCCGAATGTTGCTTTCTCTTATTAGAATTAGAAGATGTGTTATTAATTTTCATTTGTTGTATCATGGGAGTTATTGGATTAAGAGTATACAAATTACCAACCAACACACCAGAACAGATAACCATCCTATTTTTCTTTGTCATCAAAAGAAACAGAATATCCATCCATAAATAATTTAGAAATTGAAATCAAGTTCTTTCTAAAACATGGTACGTAAAGATAATTTTTCAAAATCAAAGTTTTATTTCTATCAAAAGATAAATAAACATCTCCCACTGCAACAGCCGCCACTTTCGTAGCATTGCCCATGTAGACGGTGATCTCCCCTTCATGTAGTCGTCGGGTTTCCTGGAACCCTTGCAATGAATTGTAGACATGATAAGTGGCTCCCGTATCTACATACCAGGTACCGGAAGATAACACTGTTAAACATGTTTCAATAACTAATGAATAAGATATACCTTTATTATTCTCCTTTCTGCGAGGACAACCTATCTTCTAATGTCCAGACTGCTTGCATGTGAAGCACTTGCCCTTCGGCTTCTTCACACCTGCCTGCGGCCCAGTCCCTTGAGGTTGAATCACTTTCTTTGTCGAACCAACATGTTTCTTCTTCTTCTTTCCACCTTTCGACTTAGAGGTAGAAACGTTTTGAGCAATGTGAACTTGCAAACTTTGATGAAATAGCCCTTCTGCCGCTTGGAGTTCTGTCAGAAGTTCCGCCAACGAATAAACCCTTTTGTTCATGTTGTAGTTCAGGTGGAACTGCTCAAAACTTTTGGGCAACGTTTGGAGAATGATATCGACATGGGGTTCCCCATCGATTTCATCTCCAAGGACTTCCATCTCATTCAAATGAGCCATCATCTTGAGGATATGATCCCTCACGGGTGTTCCTTCAGTCATGGTGGTCATCATTAAGTTTCTCATGGCCTCCTGCCTGGCAGCCCAATTCTGGTGTCTAAAGAGTTCCTTGGGATTGAGCATTATGTCATAGGCAGTGGGTAGGCCCTAATGTTGATGTTGCAACACATTTGACATAGAAGCTAAAATGTAACACCGCGTCATCTCATCTGCCTTGACTTATTTCCTATGTCTCTCTAGCTCCTCTTCACTAGAATCCTTATCAGGCATGCTAGGATAGACCTCAAGAAGTATGAACTTGTATTCTTCAGCAGTTAAGACAATACCCGAATTTTGTTTCCAATCAATGTAATTTGGACCAGTAAGTTTGTTTTCTTTTAAAATAACATCAAGAGGATTGAAAGCCTTTTTGAAATCCTGAGAATCACAAAATAAAATATTTGGTCAAAACTTTAGAATTTAAAGTAATATTGATTCTTCAAACAATATAATTTAAATTCACCAACACCTCAAAACACCGTGAATTTTGTATGCTACAATAGTGTGGACGTATACTAATTCAAACATTTGTTAGAGGAGGTTTTACCCATTAATTTTATTATCTTGTCAACCTAACTTTATGACAAATAAAATTAATAGTTGGTTCATCTTCGGTTACACAAATAATAGCAGTGACTCCGATGGGGAGGATACTATTAAATGTGCTTAAGTATATACCATTACTTGGTACTTAGTCCATTAATTAGGATTATGCCCCTTCAGATGGAGAAGATCACACAGACCTAAATAATTTCCAATAAGTTTGATCTAGTGACCCGCAAACAAGCTCATTTGATATGGGGGAAGGCACTTAAAGCCAACGCGCAAGTTTGAATGCACCACTTACAAATCAGTAATTGAGACCGTGGAATTTATTTAAATAATCCCTCTCCTACTTAGTTATTTAAATTGAGGAATTTTAACATGCATACACATCACAGCACATAACATCACAGGATATAGCATCACAACACATAAAACAGCATATAAAGGCAATAAATATGAAAAATAAAATTTCCAACTATTATGGCCTCATCCAACGCTATCCTCCAATATGCTGCCAATAGATCGCTATCCTCCAATATGCTGCCAATGCATTAAGTTGTCGTGTCTATCTCGCTTCCTTCTCCGTCGTGTTGGACCCCACGGGTGTTTTGATGTGATCAACCAAGTTGGTTAGGTCCTGCTTTATGTTTGACCCCTGTGTCTAAGTGTGCAGGAGCTCAGGAAATCGAGCGGAAGACGCAGCTAGCGAGAAGGACGACACGGGACAGGAGCCGACGGGCTCGGTGCGTCCGAAGGATGAGAGAGCTGTTGAAGAGTACACTGGTGGGCAAGAAGAACGTGCACGGCGTTCGAGGGACGTTAAGCCGGGAGGAAGACTGCTCGAGGAGAAGACCGGGAATTGGGTTCGGGTGAGCCCTATTTCGGTTGGCCGGAATCACCCAAAAGAACGAGACTTCGGAAGACGAAGCAAAGAAGCAAGCAAGCTGGAAAAGCTGCCAGCTAGCTTGGAGGCGCCTCCATCAGGCTTGGAGGCGCCTCCAGCTTGAGGGCGCCTTCAACCCTTGTTGAAGGCGCCTCGGACCTAGAAGAATTGAACGTTGAGCTTTTGGATAAAGTTTTATCCACTCTCTCGATGGAGGCGCCTTGGACCCCTATTGGAGGCGCCTCGGACATCCGAGATAGGATTTCCAGAGGCTATATAAAGGTCTCTGGAACTAGGAATTAGATATTAATGGTTCCTTCAACTCTGTAATCAATTCCTAGCAATAGTTCTGAGCTGTTAGAGTGTAAAAGGCTTCTCCGCCTTCAGAGAAGGAGATTCTTCTACTGCGCTTTTTCATCGCCATGAATTAACAACCTTCTTGGTTGTAACCAGGTTAACTCCCAGTCTTCTCTCTCTTTCTGTTTTGCTTTATTATTTTAATTCTTTTATTATTATTGCTATTGCTTGTACTTTCGAGTTGAAAAATCCGAGGAGGGTAGTTTTAATTTGTGCAGCCAATTCACCACCCTCTTGCCAGCCTCCGCTGCACCAACAAATGGTATCAGAGCTAGACCGCCTCAGAAAGACTAACCGCCGACTGAAGCACAACGATCAAGACGATGGCCAGAGCGAATATTCATCCCCCGAAGTTCGACGGAGACTTCGCGACGTGGAAACGCCGAATGGAGGTATTTTTTAAAACCGACGTTGATATTTTACTAACTATGAAATATGGTTTTGAAGTTCCGAAAGACAAAGAAGAGCATTCGTGGAGCAAGAAGGAGCAGGTCGAGTTTGTCGCCAATAGAAAGGCAGAATTCCACCTGTTGAACGTGCTGCCACCACAAGAGGTAAGTCGAATCGGAAGCTATGACTCCGCAAAAGACCTCTGGGAAAAATTCCTGGAGCTTCACGAAGGTACCTCGGAAGCTAAGCTAGCGAGGCAAAACATACTCCGGACCCAGTTAACGAACCTTCGGATGAATAATGGTGAGAAGGTAGCGCAACTCCAAGCAAGGATCAAAGAGCTGATCACGCAACTAACCAATCTTGGAGAAGAAGTAACGAATCGGGACTCAATCCGGTACGCGCTCATGAATCTCGAGTGGGCCTCCTTAGTAGATGCGTACTACATCTCTAAGGACTTCGAGGTAAGTACTTTAGAAAATTTGTTTTCTACTTTTGAACTTCATGAATCTCGAGTTGCAGAGCCCAATGGAATAGAGAAGACTAGTCAGAACATCGTCTTAAAGGCAAAAACAAACGCTTCTGACTCTGGCGCATCGATTAACGAAAACGAAGCTGCGTTAATGGTAAGACGTTTTAATAAGTTTTTTAAATCTAACAAATTTAGATCGCAGTCAAGTAAACGTTATCAAAAGACAAGGACAGTCCGTTGCTACAATTGCAACAAAGAAGGGCACATCAAGGATGGTTGCCCAAAGTTAAAGAAAAAGGAGAAAGAGAAGGTAAAGACAAAGTACAAGAAACCAGAATCCTCCAAACACAAGAACTTGAAGGCCACTTGGTCAGATTCGTCATCCTCCGAGTCAGACCTCGAAGAATTCTCGGGATTAGCGCTAATGGCAAGCCATCTGCTGGAAGAAGAGTCAACCTCAGAAATGAGCATAGATAAAGGGGGAGGAACATCAGAAGAGGAAAGCTGCAGTGAAGGGGGAGCATCACCAAGTCAGGTAAGTAAGGTACGTGCTCTAACCCCTACTCAGTCGTTTAAATTTATCAAATCTCTTTCTAAAGATGTGTTTAAATTAGAAAAAGAAAATACTGAATTGAAAATGAAATTAGCAAAAGCATGCCAACTTGAGATGTACGATAATGTAAAATCAGAAAATGAAAAATTAAAATTTGAAGTTGAAAAATTTAAAAATAATGCATATTTAAATAAATTTCCAAAATAAAAAATTAGAATTTATGGAAAATTGAATTGGTACATAAGAAACCATCAGGGTCAACTTAGAAAAGTGCCCAAGAACTATGTACCCCCTAAATTCTTGAATAATCCTGTAGGAAGGAACCTCTATTGGGTTCTGAAATCTGTGATAAATTAATTTAATTAAGGCTTTCAAGAGAGAAAATTAAACAAAGAATTTCTTTATGAAGCTTTGTCTAAGGAAGTGGTTGTTGCTCCAATAACCAAGAAGGCCTAGTGCCTCGCCACGACCTGGAAGCTGAAATATTGAAATAAAATGTTTAATTAACTTTCTGAAAAAACATTAACTAAATAATACTTTGAAAGTTTTTTTTACATTTTTGAAAAATTCTAAAAATTTAGTTTACTTAGAATTTTTTTCTAAAAATTAATTTTAACTTAGAAATTATTTTGAAAAATTTCATTATGTTTAGAAAATTTTGGAAAATTCATCTTACTCAAAATTCTTCTAACTTAAAAATCTGTTAAATATTTTTAAATATCAAACTCTTACCCCATTTTGCTGTGATCAAAGGGGGAGAAATTAGTGCAAGTCTAGGGGGAGATATTTTTTAAAAACTTTTATTTAGTTGCAATTTTACTTATTGTAAATTTATGCTTAAAATGTTAGTTTAGTAATTCTCTTTAAAACTACTATTTGTCTATTTTTTACCCTAACTTGAACTTGGGTTGATGCACATCAAAAAGGGGGAGATTGTTGGACCCTACGGGTGTTTTGATGTGATCAACCAAGTTGGTTAGGTCCTGCTTTGTGTTTAACCCCTGTGTCTGAGTGTGCAGGAGCTTAGGAGCGCAGGAAGTCGAGCGGAAGACGCAACTAGCGAGAAGGACGGCACGGGACAGGAGCCGACGGACTCGGTGCGTTCGAAGGACGAGAGAGCTGCGAAAGAGTACACTGGTGGGCAAGAAGAACGTGCACGACGTTCGAGGGACGTTAAGCCGGGAGGAAGACAACTCGAGGAGAAGGTCGGGAATTGGGTTCGGGTCAGCTCTATTTCGGTTGGCCGGAATCACCCAAAAGAACGAGACTTCGAAAGATGAAGCAAAGAAGCAAGCAAGCTGGAAAAGCTGCCAGCCAGCTTGGAGGCGCCTCCATCAGGCTTGGAGGCGCCTTCAACCCCTGTTGAAGGCGCCTCGGATCTGGCAGAATTGAACGTTGAGCTTTTGGATAAAGTTTTATCCACTCTCGATGGAGGCGCCTTGGACCCCTATTGGAGGCGCCTCGGACATCCGAGATAGGATTTCCAGAGGCTATATAAAGGCCTCTGGAACTAGGAATTAGATATTAATGGTTCCTTCAACTCTGTAATCAATTCCTAGCAATAGTTCTGAGCTGTTAGAGTGTAAAAGGCTTCTCCGCCTTCAGAGAAGGAGATTCTTTTACTGCGCGCTTTTTCATCGCCTTGGATTAACAACATTCTTGGTTGTAACCAAGTTAACTCCCAGTCTTCTCTCTCTTTCTGTTTTGCTTTATTATTTTAATTCTTTTATTATTATTGCTATTGCTTGTACTTTCGAGTTGAAAAATTCGAGGGTAGTTTTAATTTGTGTAGGCAATTCACCCCCCTCTTGTCGGCCTCCGCTGCACCAACACGTCGTGCCTCCGGTCCATAAAATAGCACCACTCATAGCAAGGATACAAGCCACAACAAAAAAAATACATTTATCGATCCTATATTCCACAAAGAAATTTACATGTAATCTAGATCAAACAGAATATAAAAAACATAATAATACAGCAACCGACCGTATTTAATTATTACAATCATGCACACACAAAACAACCTCAACATGCCCGAGGGTTCAAATCACATACAAACACACAAAGCCATAATAGTTGGACTTAGGATGCCTGTAACCACAAAGTTAATCTTTCTTGCACATCCTACTATTATTTGACCTAAACTTATGTATGAGCAGTGCATAATTTAACCGAAAACCAATCACACAGAATCAGAAAACATGCTCTGATACCACTTGAAGGGCGCTGGAATTCCGTTGTGTTTAAATTTTCTTGTACAAAAATTGTACAAGTACAAAACTTTTCCTAGCAGCCCGCATGTTCGATCAGACATGTGTTTGATCAATCAAGCAAGTTCTTGATGGATCAAAGTACACCTTGATCGAAGTACAAGATCGTTGGCCTCTTGTGTTGGTATTTCAAAAATGATACAAAGAAAACTAACTAATTACGCAGCGGAATTAAAGAACTAGTTGTACCTTTTCTTTGTAGCTAAAGATCTCTTGATCTTCTGTCGTATTCCTCTCCTCTTCTTGGACATCATGTGGGCGACAATCTACCAAGACAGCACCACCCTCCTTCTCTTCTCGATTTCTAAACTGCCGGCTACAAAAGGAGGCTCTAGGATGGGGCACATTCTCTTCTTCTTCCTCTTCTCCAAGTCGCCGCCCACCAAGGAGTAGAAAAGGGGGGGGGGGTGCTGACCTTAGCAAGGGGGGGTCGCTGGCCCTATCAAGGAGAGGAGTCGCAGGCTCTTAGCAAGGGAGAAGGGGAGGGGCGCCGACCCTAAGCGAAGAGGAGGAGGGGCGTCGGTCCTAGGTGAGGAGGAAAGGGAGGGGCGCCAGCAACAAGGAGGAGAAGAGAGAAAATTAGATTTTAGGAGCCACCACCTACTTCTTTTATAGGCTTGTCGTCGGTTACAAAGAAAGAAAAATAACAGAATTCTGTTTAAAAAAATCTCCCTTTCTATAACCAAATTAAACCAATCCAAGTTAAACCAAGTCAAGTTAAACCAAACCAAGTTAAACTAAACCAAGTTATGGATGAGTGGATGCGAGGTTTTATATAGAGGCTACAACAGAGACCTAGAGGAGGAATTGGTTTAGACCTCCTGATGTACTTGGGCTTCCTATGTTCGGCTCGAACACCCAACCTAAGTCCATCAATAATAACTCATACCACTAAAGGGTTATTATTGAACTACCGCACCAATCCCATATTACAATCTGGGCTCCTTCTTAACATGAGTGCGTTAAACTCCCTATGTTTAAGATATCGTATGTCCGTTAATTAGATGAGTTACTGACAACTCAATTAATTAACATCTAATTCCAAAAGTAGTACCACTTAACTTTATTATCATGCCGGACTAAGTCCACCTGCAGGGTTTACATGATAATCCTTATGAGCTCCTCAAGGGGACATCATCAACCTAAATAATTAGGACACATATTCATTCTATAATCAACAACACACCATATAAATAATACTATTTTCCAAATCATCGGATCTATAATTTAACGAATAAATCTCATCCATTGATAAGTTAAAGAAATAAATACTAAGTATACGTGCTTGTTATTATATAGGGATTAAGAGGATGCACATCTATAATAACAGAGGTTCTGTTCCTTTATGTAGTCAGTATAAATCTAATAACCTCAAATGGTCCTGCTAAATACATAGTGTACTAGTATAATTTTATAGTCAAGACAGACTTATACCAAATTACACTACAACCGTTCTAATGGTTTATCTCAATTCATCTTGGTTGTGAGCCACTATTTATAATTTATAAGGAACCGATAACATGATCTTCTGTATGACACCATACACTATGTTATCTACAATATAAACTAAATAGACAACTGTATTGACATATATATAAATATAAAATGCAAACATTTGACCAAAGTGATTCTCATTTCAAAATATTTCAAAACAGATGTTCATATAAAAGTTAGGCTTATAGTATACATCCCAACACCTCAGAGGCGAAACTTGCAAGACGGGATCTGCTCAAAAACCAGATCAGCAACATCAAATTGGAGCAAGGCGAAACAGTTGCACACCTTCATTCAAGGATCAAGGAGGTTATCATTGGACTCACGAATCTCAGAGAAAAGGTAAGTAACCGAAATTCGCTAAGGTACGCAATTAACTCATTCCCTAGAAGTACTGAATGAGCATCATTAGTAGATGCCTATTACATATCTAAGGATTTAGATTCAACTACGTTTGAAGAATTATTTTCTACCTTTGAAGTCCATGAAACAAGATGTGTATATCCGAAGGAGCCGAAGCACAATATTGCCCTTAAGGCAAAGATGGACAAATACACTTCAGAATCCTCTCTTGATGACAACGAAATGATAATGATGATAAGATAGTTTAAGAAATTATTTAAAACTCAAAAATCTAACCATCTACAGGGTAGAAAAAAAGGACAATCAGATCCTACCACTGTAATGAAGAAGGGCGCATTAAAGACAACTGTCCTAAGTTAAAGATCAATGAGAAGGACAAAGGCAAAAATAAGAAGTGTTGGTTGGTCCTAGGAAGATCGTACCGGTTCCACTGTACAAAAATTTTGTACAAGTGTCGAACCTTTCCTAAACAACCTATTGTGTTCTTTAGAAGTTAAATTAATAATCACAAATAAAACTTAACATTATTGATTCCAAATTTAACTTATCTGTTCTTAATGGTTTAGATTGGGATCACAAGTGGAACTTAACACTATTGATCCAAATAAACCTATGTTATAAATTCAATTAAATATTAATTTTCAAAATTGGCTTCCAAGATTGCATGGCGAGGTACATGGCCTTCTTGGGTATGGGAGCATCCACCACCGCCTAGACAAAGCCTTTTAAGGAAAGCTAATATTTAATTTCCTTATATAACTCTAGGTTTAACCAAAAAGAACAATCAAATCACAAATTCGAAAAACAAAAAGAAAACACAAACTTGAATTACAATTCGAAAAAATTAGAATCTAATGCCTCTTGTGTTTGGAATTCTTACAAAGAAAAATAACTAACATGATGTAGAAAATAATTACTAGTTATACCTTTTTCCTTGTATGCTAATAACCTCGAAATCTTCTGTCGTATTCCTCACCTCGTCTTGAACGGCGTGTGGGCGACGATCCTCCAAGATGAACATCACCCAAAAGCTCCTCCTCCTTCTCTAGAATTCGGCCATAACCACCACCAAGGAACAAAACACTACAAAAATAGTCGCGAATAACGACTGAATATTCCGTCGGCATTCCGTCGGTAAATGAGCTTTCCGACGGAATACCGACAGAATTTTTGATATCGGGAAGAATTGGGTCGGGGCTCAATTTACCGACGGAAAATATATTCAGTCGGAATTTACCGACGGAATGTATGAATTCCGTCGGTATACGTTAATGACAGAAAATTTACCCGTCGGCAAAGGACAAACGGCGAGTAACGGAGCTTACCGACTAAACCATATTCCGTCGGTAAATCACCGACGGAATTCATTATTCCGTCGGGAATCACCGACAGAATTTAAATTTCCGTCGGTGATTACCGACGGAATATTGTATTCCGTCGGTGATTCCCGACGGAATATTGGATTCCGTCGGTGATCACCGACGGAATTTAAATTTCCGTCGGTGATTCCTGACGGAATTACCATTTCCGTCGGCAATGTATCGTAAATATCCTTGTGCAGTTCGATAGATTACCGACGGAATGTAAAATTCTGTCGGTAATTTCCAGTAAAAATTTTGAAATGTCTGCTATGCATTTCCCTTTTATCATATATACAATTTTTATACAATAAAAATCATCACAAACGATGGTAACACAAACACAAATCATATATAATCACAATACACACAATCAACAACCAACACAACATACAATATGCTCACAAATAAATGATAAAACTGTTTAAAAAATAATACAAAACATACTAACATGTGGTCATATCTCCAAAATTCAATACAAAATAAAACATAACCAAATATCCAAGTACGGGCAATCATAAACATCCAAAAGTACTGACAAGTCAACGTCAAATACAAAATATCCAAACTTACCATGATACATCACCTACACATATATCCAAATATAATCCTGTAAAAGTCAAATATAAGATATTATAATTAGACTGAATCGATATAAATGTAATATATAACTCAAGAATTGTAATATATAACTAATTTTGCATGTAATAAAATACCTAGATTATATTGTAGATATCCAATGATAGTACGGTGGTGATTGTATCCATACGAACTCCTGCAAAATGTAATACAATTTAAGATAAATATTTAAATTTGTTAAGAAGCTAAAACCTAATAAGAATATGAAATTGTTATGACTACTCTATCTTATAAGAGATAAGGAAACAATTAATCATAGTCAAGCATTAGTGGAAAGCAAGATGTATGCAAATGCTCATGGTAGTGTCAGATTTATTTTCAGCATGCATTTGGTATTTGGAATTTGAAAATACACTAGACGAAACAAAAACTTAGAAGTGCATCATGATACAATAGTGCAGGAACAAATGATGAGAAGAGAGCAATATAGCAACAAACTGAAAGTTGAAAGTGCACTGTGGAAAAAGATGAGAAGTAGATGGAATGCACAACTCATGCTTTATCTAAAAACGAAACTTAAGTTGTACACTGCACATGAGTAGAACATGAGAAGAAAAATTAAAAATACAATAAAGAAACATTAGAATAAGACAAATGACAGAAAAAAAATAATAAAGTAAATAAGAATGAAATTAAAAATAAACTTGAACAAGTAAAAAATAGAGGACTAGAAAAAACATTAAAAAAATAAGGTAGATGATAAAAAAAAATAAAAAGAAAATTATAACAGAAGCAACACATAAATAATTAAAATAAAGGATGAAAAAGTCTAGTGAATTAATAAGAAAAAAATCAAACATATTAGAGAAGAACAAGAGAAAGAGACTAAGCAAAAGTTGTGAGAAGTACTTTTACAGATATACTCATTCTTAATAGTTAATACTATAATTTAAAAATATAAACAATTAATCCAAATGGTTATGCAATGGTTATGAGAAATTTTATGATAGAGAAAGTAAACCAGATGTAGTACCAGCAATGCAGACTCTTTCTTTAAATTTTTTTATAGTGTATGTGGATACTCGATGGTCGTCAGGAGTAAATCTGCATATAAATAATTTTAAAACATAAGTTATATGTTTTAAAAAAAGAACATGAATTATTAATAATGAAAAAATACTTACGACTCTCCAACAACCCTAAGAACTGTAGATCCACGAAGTGGTGGTGCTGGATGATCTGCCATGAGATATAATATCTACAAAATGGTATTACAACACATCATAATAAAGTTTACAAACATGATAATGCAAAACAAGTTACATTTCAGAGGAAAAAGAATCTCTAGCACTATGAGATTTCAGCAAAGAGCAATTATAATTTTGAGAAGTCATTCTTTTATCTTGCCAGAAAACTTGCAGGGTTGGTATGATTTGGTTCTGATATCAATTAAAGATTATCTAATCAAGAATTAGATCAAGTAATGATAAATGTGGTTCCAGGGCCCCTAACCTTCACTTTGTCGAATCACCTGCACTGGCAACTCCTGAAGTTCAGATTGACTTGGCTGCACAGCAACAGTATGTTCAATTATATGTTTCTGTCTAAAATTTGATTTCCCTATCTACATTGTGATTCCAAGAACTTTTTGATTATTCCTTGCGATATTAAGTTTGGTTTTTATATTTTTGGAGGTTTCTTGGATTTTTTTTTTGTAGGTGGATGATGATAAATGTATACATTCAATTGCCATATACTCAACTTAGGTTTGCTTATGTTATACAGCATAGAGAATGATCCATATGAACTCATTATAGGACCAAATTTACATTGTTATTATTGGCAAATCTGGTTTTCTATTACAAAAAAATTGACTTAGATGTGCAAGTAGTTGATGATCCTTGTTTGTGTAATAAGTAGATAACTGTTGCATCCATGAACTGGCATGTTCTTTGTGCAAACATCAATTGTAATAGCATATCGTCTGATTTATGCCCAATGAAAATAGGGCTCTACGGCGCCGCCGGCCTGCAGTGAACAGGGCCCTGCGGCGCCGGCCTGCAGCAAGCAGGCGCCAACGGCGGACGGCTGCCGCGAGTAGGCGCCTGGGGAGCAGCCACCGGCGGAGCACACGCCTGGGGAGAAGGTGCCGGCGTAGCAGGCGACGTGCGCGTCAAACAGAAGAGAAGAGGGAGGAGAGGAGCATACCAGAGTCGCCTGTTGCTGATCACCGAGAACGGGAGAGGACATGAGGCTGGATGCCGAGATCGCCGGTTGCCGAACACCGAGGATGCAGAGAGGAGAGGAGATTGAGTTCACGCGGAGAGGAAAGTCGCACCGTGCCCTAATTTTTACTTTGTTTTACCGATGGAATTCAATTCCGTCGGTAATTACCGACGGAATCACAATTCCGTCGGTAATTACCGACTGAATTATGGTTCCGTCGGTAATTATCGACGGAATGTTACAATCCGTCGGTAACCCCTAACACTAATCGGAGCGGCCGAATATTGGTATTTACTGACGGATTTAACATTTCGTCGGTAAACATCAATACCCGAACCCGTTAAAGGATTTACCGACTGAATATTATATTCAGTCGGTAAATACCGACTGAAATATATATTCAGTCGGAATATTACCGACTGAATTTAATTCAGTCGGTAAATCCCGACTGAATTACATTTAGTCGGTAAACACCGACTGAATTAAATTTCAGTCGGTATTTCCCGACTGAATTAAATTCAGTCGGTAATGTCGTCGGTATTTACAGGTTTTTTTGTAGTGAAAGAGCAAAGGGAAAGGGAAGAGGAGAGATCAGAACACAAGGGAGAGCACAATCAATGGAATAAGAATAGATGCATACCCTACTTCTCCTCTTCTTCTCCTTCTCTTTGTATCCGACTAAACCAAGCAACCATAAGAGGTGGCCGGCCCTAGCATGAAGAAAAGCAAGGGTCGGCCCTTAGGAGAAGACTTGAAGAGAAGAGAGAAAAGAATAGAATTCTTACATGAGACCTCTCCTCCCCTTCTTTTATAATACTTGCCCAAGGCAAATAAGGAAAGACTTTTTACAAAAATTAAAATCTTCCTCTTGTTTTTCCTTTTCCCTTTTTATTTTTCCTTTTCTTTCCTCTTGATTGAATCAATCACCAAATCATGGATTGACTTGATTGGCCGACCCCTTGCTTGGGCACCAAGCAAGGGTGGCTGACCCTAAGAGGAAAAGAAAAATAATTTTGTAAAAATTTACAAGCAAAAAAGGAATGCTCTTATAAAATTTTACAAGCTCTCTTTCAATTTCCTAAAGTGAATGTTAAAAAGGAAAGTTTTAAAAAAATTAAAACCAAGTTTTAAAATTTAAAACATCTCTTCTAAAATTTCCTTTTTTAACATGGTTACAACAAATAGAAATTTCCAATTTTAAAACTTCTCTTCTTTTTTTCTAAAATCCATGAGGATGGTTAAAAAAGGAAAGTTTTAAAACTTTTTAAAATTTTCTTTTAAACCATGTGGCCTAATTCAAATAAGGAAAGTTTTATATTTTAAAATCTCTCTTTTAAAACTTGTAGATATCTACAAAGAGAAGATTTTAAAAATTCAAAACACCCCCTTATAATTTGAATATTATGGTCGGCCCCTTCTTGCTTGGGCACCAAGTAAGGGGCCAACCCCCATTGAAGAAGTGGCCGACCACATGGCTTGGTCACCAAGCCATGGGTCGACCCTCTCTTGGACACCAAGATGAGCTTTTCCATGAGCGGATTAGAGGCATTAATGAGGTTACGACAGGGACCTAGAGGAGAAATTAGTTTTGACCTTCTGATGAGCTTGAGTATCTCATGTTCGCCCCGAACACACAACTCAAGTTCATCAATAATAACTCATTCTACTAGAGAGTTATCATTGTACTACCACACCAATCCCAAATTACATTATGAGCTCCTTCTTATCATGAGTGTGTTAGTCTCCCTGTGTTTAAGATAACGAATGTCCACTAATTAAGTAAGTTACTGACAACTCACTTAATTAATATCTAAGTCCAAGAGTAGTACCACTCAACCTCATTGTCATGTCAGACTAAGTCCACCTGCAGGGTTTAACATGACAATCCTTATGAGCTCCTCTTGGGGACATTCTCAGCCTAGATTACTAGGACATAGTTTCCTTCTATAGTCAACAACGCACATTATAAGTAATATCACTTCTCAACTTATTGGGTCTCTTGATTTATCAAGCTAAATCTCACCCTTTGATAAGTCAAAGAAATGAATACTAAATATATGTGCTTGTTATTATATTAGGATTAAGAGCACACACTTCCATAATAACTAAGGTCTTGTTCTTTTATTAAGTCAGTATAAAAAGAACTTACCTTAAATAGTCCTGCTCAATACACTTAGAGTGTACTAGTGTAATTTATTAGTCAAGATAAACTAATGCCTAATTACACTACGACTATTCCAATGGTTTGTTCCTTTCTATCTTAGTCACGAGCTACTGTTTATAATTTATAAAGAACCGATAACATGATCTTCTGTGTGTGACACTACACACCATGTTATCTACAATATAAATTAATTGAACAACTACACTTAGCATATAAATGTAGACATATGACCAATGTGATTCTTATTTCTAAATAAATGTTTATACAAAAAGCTAGGCTTTTAGTATACACTCTAACAAGAAGCCCGTTCAAAAGAACAAATACAAGACCCTAAAGGCGACGTGGGATGAAACATTGTCTGAATCGGAGGTCAAAGACTTTTCTGGACTTGCGTTGATGGCAAGTCATCAAGAAGACGAACACGAAAAAAGCTCTTCCGAAATGAGCATCGAGAGCCTAGATGAAGAGGGAGCTATATCAAAAGAAAACAGCAATTCAGGGGAAGCTAGGGATGACGGGATCGACAAGGTAAGTCAGGTACGATCTCTTCCACTTGATAAGCTATTCAAATTTGTTAAGTTCTTATCAAAAAATCATTGCAAGTTAGAAAAAGAAAACATAGATTTGAAAATACAATTGTCCAAAGCATGTCCACTAAATTTATATGATAATTTGAAAATAGAAAATGATAAATTGAAAATAAAGATAGAATATCTGAAAAATAGTGTATATAATTAAAATATTAGGAAATATAAAAAATTTGAACTTGTATCTTAGATTTCACAGGGTTAAATCAGAAAATATCCAAAAGTTACATACCCCCGAAAATTTTAATTAACCTAGTTGGAAGGAACCTATATTGGGTTCCAAAGACTTATCTAAATTAAAGTATAATTAGACTTAGGGCTTTCAGAGAGTACATTAAATATTTGAATTCTTTAAGAGGCTTTGTCTAGAAGTGGTTGATGATCCAATAACCAAGAAGGTCTAGTGTCTCGCCATAGTTTGGAAGCCAATTACTAAATTGAATATTTAATTGACAAACTAATAAGCATAAAATAATTAGTTAAAATAATGCTTTCAATTTATTGTCAATTTCATAACTTAGAAAAAATTTTCAAAATACTTAAAGTTTCAAAAATTGTTGAAACATTTCTAAAGTGATATCAAAATAAATTTTAAAAAATTTTCAAAAAAACTTACTTTTTGTTTTTGGAAAGTTACCTTTAGTTTTTTCTTGTGTTCCCCCAATTTTTTATGTGATCAAAGGAGGAGAAGGGAAGATTAAGTCTAGGGGGGTAGTAGTTAAAATTTTAAATGTAATTCAAATTTTAAATTTAATTTGAAAATCTTTTTGCACTTTATTGCATACTTGTAATTTTACTGCTTTAACTTTATATTTATTTACCCTAACTTAACTTGGGTTGCTCACATTAAAAAAGAGGGAGATTGTTAGAACCCGAAGGTTATTTTTGGTGTGATCAACCAAGTTATGTTAGGTCTTGTTATGTTCTGATCTCTGTGTCTAAGTGTGCAGGACCTTAGGAGCACAAGAAGTCGAGATGAAGATGTGGCTAGCGAGAAGGACGACACGGGAGAGAGCTGACGGGCTCAGTGCGTTCGAGGGACTAGATGTCGTGGAAGAGTACGCCGATGGACAAGAAGGGCGTGCGTGACGTTCGAGGGACGAGAAGCAAGAGCAGAAGGCTGCTCGAGGAGAAGGTCGAAAATTGGGTTTGAGTGAGCCCTATTCCATTGGTTGAAATCACCCAGGTGATCGGAGCAGCAGAAGAGCTAGAGTGGAGCTATGGAGCTGCTAGAGGCGCCTTCAACAAGAGTTGAAGGCGCCTCCACAACCTTCAGGTAGAAGGCGCCTTCAATGGTTGAAGGCACCTTCCATGGCCATGGAAGGCGCCTTTGACCAGGCAATCTGGCCATTGGCGGAAAGGATAAAGTTTTATCCATTGTCTCGCTGGAGGGGCCTTCCAGCCCTATGGAAGCCGCCTTCAGCCTGAGGATAAGTTTTTCCAAGGGCTATAAAAGGACCCCTGAACCTAGGGAAAAAATAACAACTTCTGTATTGATTTCCTAGCAATAGTCTGAGCTATTAACGAGTGTAAAAGGCTTCTCCGCATTCAGTGAAGGAGATTCTTAAGAGCTATCATTTGTCTTGGATTAACAACCAGCTAGGTTGTAACCAAGTAAATTCTGGTGCCTTTTACTGCTTTATTTAAGTTGTTATTTTTGTTTAATTTTATTTACTATTGATGTTAACCTAAGTTGAAAGAACAAGAAGGTATTGTTTTAAGTGTTTTAGGCAACTCAACCCTCTCTAGTTGGCCGACTCGGACCAACACTGAGCTCGGGAGCTCACCAAATCTATGTGGTCTAGTGTGATTGGTGCCCTTAGCCCAGGAGCTCACCAAATCCTATGTGGTCAAGTGTGACCAGTGTCCTTAGCCCAGGAGCTCATCCAACCCTAGGTGTGTTGAGTGTGACCAGTGACCTTAAACTGGAAGCTCAACAATGCTACGTGATTATGTTTATGACTGTATATCTACATGTTCATGATTAAGTCTATTCTTACATGTATGTTTATGTCATGCTAGTATGCTTATGCCTATGCTTATATATATGCTCATGATTAAGTCTATTCTTACGTGTATGTTTATGACATACTAGCATGCTTATGCCTATGCTTATTACATGCTCATGATTAAGCATATTCTTATGGGTATATTTATGTCATGCAAGTATGCTTATGCCTATGCTTACATACATGCTCATGTTTATGTTTATTTTTTTCTTTTATGCTTATGTCGATGCCTATGCTTATGTTCATGATATGCCAGTAGTCAGGTCCTAAGTTACCTAGTATGTGTTTCCCTCAGTATACTAGGTTATAGACACTAACTATTGCATAACAAGATTTGGAATATGCTGAGTCTCTCAACTCACAAATTTTAACTATTTTAGGTAGTGAGATGAATGAGGCAAGAGGCAATGACCAGTGAGACAGCTCGGGACAATGGTTGTACAATCCAAAGACCTTCTAGTTTAGTTTCCGCATTAGCTACATAGTCCTTTTGTAGAATAAATTCTTGGACTATATGACCAGTACCAAAGGTTTCTAGTAGTTATTTGTTTACGAACTAAGTACTTTATTCAATTTGAGAATATGAAATGGTTGTAAGTGCAAATATGAGTCGTGGCGCTCACATGTTTTTAGGAAAAAAAATTAGGGACGTCAGAGCTTGGTACTGTTGGATCAGGTCGCACGTGAGAGGGGGTGAATCACATGGTTTTGAAAACTTTTTTCTTTTTGAAATTTAAGTATACAGTGGAAAATTGAGAAACGGTCTTATGTCGACTGGAGGCTGACGTGCGTAAATATTATGATCGTTTATGCATGTTTTAACGCACATTCACTTGCTTTATATGTATATATTCTTTGCATGAATGTCTCTTTTATCATATACTCATCATATATACTTTTTTGTTTGGATATCTGCTCTTTGCTTGGTTTTGTGTTGACAGGGATAACTTTCAGAGCAAAAACAACGATTGTCGATGCACCGGAACAAGCCAGAGAACACGATCGTGCAACCTCGCACGGCCGTGTGGCCAAACAGAAGAAGAGCAGTGCACGACCGTGCAACGCTTGCATAGCCGTGCGACCAACTAGAGACGAATCCTTGCATGACCATGCAATCCTGCACGGTCATGCCCCCCATGACCATAACCAAGCAGTGCACGGTCGTGCAATCCTGCACAGCCGTGTCCTAGGAGCGGAGCCCGAGATCCACACGGTCGTGTCAATTGGCATGACCATGCAGCATGGCAGAGACAAAAGAAGACACGGTCGTGCAGCACGGCGCCGTGCCTTAGCTTATAAATAGGGTTTTAACCCTTCTCTTCGGGGGAAGCGAGCCGTCAAAGGGAGAATCACCTTGGTGTCGTTCCACGCCATCCAGGACCTCCGTCCAGCGATCTTTAATCACCACATCGACTCCAAAAGCAAAGGATTGGATCCAAAGATCACTCGTCGTCGTTGGATAAGCATCCTTTCTCTTTCTCTCTTCTTGTTCGAGAATTGTATGCTTAATTACATTATGTCTTCGGGTTTTTCTCCAGCGTATATGGAGTAGATTCCTTGTTCTAGGATAAGGGAGTAGTTGTGGATTGGTTTTGATGTAAGACTCATATTTATGCCTCTATTCATTGGATGATTTCGCTTGCTTTGTTTCAACTATTATGCATGCTTGTTGCGTATTAATTGATTGTGTAGGAATTGCTAGAGAGTATCTTAGATCGTACACCCGAGGGGCCCTAGTGACAGGGGTAACTCGTTCACAGACATCTAGGGTACTTTCTTGAAAGGAGAGACAACTTCTCCACGAGGAAGTAAGAGACCAAACTAAGCTCCTTATTTCTATCCTTAATGACACCCATTAGAGTTGCATTCTTGTGATCTACCGAGGCACACTAGTGACAAGGGTTAACCGTAACAGGATTTCATAAGGATCTTCTCTATTTGGTACTTAAGGATAGATGTTTTAGCTTCCGGCGAATGCATGCTAATGGACAATGAGTAAAGGATAGAATGTGATACATCAATACCGCCACAATGAAACCGAACTCTTAGAACTCTTCATAAACCAAGTTAATTACTCTCTTTTCATTAGTTCTCATTTCCGCTTCCCAATCTCTTTTCGTTAGATAACTTACAACCATCGGTAGTTTATCTAATCCTAAGTGAGCCATCGCTAGTGCTTATAACCAGTCCTTGTGGGATCGATAATCTTTATTACTGACAACGAATCCGTGCACTTACGGAATCGTAACAAGTTTTTGGCGCCGTTGCCGGGGACTGCATCTATAACATTAGTAGAAATCATATTAAATTAGACTAGACTTTGCTTTTTTCTAATATTCTTCATTTTAGAGATAAATAATTTTATTTTTTATTTTTCTTTATTTTCTGCATTTTTTTTAAAATGCCTTAAAAATATATATATATATTATTTCATCTCTTTTCTTTACTATATTCCATATCTTGTTCTTGCATGCAAAGAGCTAATCTTGCAGGAGATTCAACTACCCCACATGCCTGTCTATTTCGTGCTCCCGGTCTGTTCGATTAGGACATGATATTATGACCATTAAAGAATTATGGAGCCTCAAAGTCTACTAAAGTGCTATGACCCATTTTGTTTCCAGAAATCCTAGCGAAGAATTTTATGCTCAGGCCTTCATTCATCTCTAAAGTTCAAGAAAATCAGTTTAGGGGATTAGATTAAGAGAATCCTTACTTGCATCTCCTAAATTTCCACAGTTATTGCAATACACTAAGAGTTGAGGGGGTTCCGGCTGATTCAATACAACTTATAGCTTTTTCATTCAGCCTCAGAAGTAATGCGAATGTTTGGTTCAACACTCTGCAACCGAGAAGCATCAGGACATGGGATGAATTAGAGAGAAAATTTTTAAATAGATACTTTCCTCCAAAAAGGATCGCTCAGTTGAGGGATCAGATTCTGCACTTCAAGCAACATGACGAAGAAGCATTGCATCAAGTTTGGGATAGGTACTTATCAATCCTATATCATTGTCCGCATCATGGTATTGAGAGTTGGTTGATTCTTCACGTATTTTACATTGGACTCTCGTTCCAGAATAAGAGCTTTCTGGACGCAGCGGCTGGGGGGGGCACTCATGAAAAAAAGTTTGGATGAAGCACAAGAAATAATCTATATTGTGGTATCAAATCTCAACGAGTAGCCAGGACAAGATGTGCTAAACTTATCTCTACACTCGATCGAAGCAAGAGAGGATATGGGAGTGCCGATGGACGAAAATAAGTTAAGACACGCAAGAAATGAGGTTCAGGAAGAATTAGAGGAATCCATCAGTGTACGGTGCAAGGATGTACAAAAATTATTTCCTTGGTGTGGAGAGGCCTTATTAAAATCGCCGAGAGGTTTGATATCTACCTCAACATCATTTATGGAAGAGGACTTGGATGATGACGATAATATTGAAAGAATGACTCAAGAAATTGAGGAAGCGCCAGAAGAAGTCATGGTAAACGAGGAAATACGATTATTAGAATAGGAACCAACCTTGCCTGAGATTGTACCACCTCAAATGGAGTTAAAACCTCTGTCGCCTAACCTTAAATATGTGTTCCTTGGTCCAGATTCTACCTTCCTAGTAATAATTAATGCAAATTTGATTGAGATGGAGACATAGAAATTGATCAAGGAGCTGAGAGCACACAGAAAAGCAATCGGATATACCATTGATGATATAAAAGGGATCAACCCTTCGATCTGCATGCATAGAATTCTGCTTGAAGAAGGATATAAAAATTCAATTGAGCATCAAAGAAGGTTAAATCCAAATTTGAAAGAAGTTGTGAAGAAAGAAGTATTGAAACTTCTTGACGCCGGAATCATTTATCCTATATCGGATAGTGAGTGGGTAAGTCTGGTTCATGTGGTCCCCAAGAGAGGGGGAATGATGGTGGTTAGAAATGAAAATAACGAATTGATTCCAACAAGGGCAGTCATAGGATGGCGGATGTGTATTGATTACAGGAAGCTAAATAAGGAGACTAGGAAAGATCATTTTCCCTTACCATTCATTGATGAGATGCTAGAAAGATTGGCAAAACATTCCTATTTTTGCTATCTGGATGGATACTCTGGCTTCTTTCAAATTCCAATACATCCCCTAGATCAAGAAAAGACCACCTTCACATGCCCTTTTGGTACCTATGCTTATCGACGAATGTCGTTTGGACTCTGGAACGCACCAACTACATTTCAGTGAGGTATGATGGCAATATTTTTAGATTTTACAGAAAAGATTATAGAGGTATTCATGGATGATTTCTCAGTCTATGGGAATGACTTCGACTCCTGTAACGACCCTCCTTCTACTGGCTAGGCTGTAAGGCCGGACCGTCACATTATGCTGTGCTAAACTATATCCATGACCATCACTAAATCTAGATGCGGAAGCTGTACTAATTAAAAACTTTGCTAAGCTATTATCATTCCTTTATTCTATATGTGCTAAGGGGTGTAATCTAACTATTCATGACATATTCTACATCCCCCATGGTCAAGGAACTGAGCTAAGGGTTTTCCAGCTGTTATCAGGTCTCCCAATCGATCCACGGATCGATTGGAATAGTCGAATCAATCCAATGATCGATTTAGCTCGTCACTGTACTCGGGTAAAATTCTGGATCGATCGGCTGATCGATCCAAGCTAATCAATCGATCCAAGAATCGATTCGGGAGCTCTCTGTTTGCGAGGCTAATTCCCCCGATCGATCCCGCGATCGATCGCAGGGCCTTCTGTTCGCGACAGACTGCATCCGGATCGATCGGCTGATCGATCCAGAAGCTTTCTGTTCGTGGTACGAACTTATCAATCGATCGGCTGATCGATTGAGAAGCCTCCAATCGATCGACCGATCGATTGGGGTTTCTGATTTTGCAGTAAACTCTGATTTCAGCACTACTTCGTGCCAAATTCACATATACAAGTTCTAACCTGGTTATAAACATACTAATAACGATTAACTGACATTCTAAGCATGAGCACTAACATTCTAACCAGGCCTTTCATGATTCGAACATTAAAATAACTAGAAGTGCGGAAAATGACACTATATGAAAAACTAAAGTCTTAGTTTGCTAGTTTCTCCAAGATCTTTACTCCAAGTTCCTTCCACACACATCTTCATCATTGCATTGACCTCCAGCCTCCGCTAGTCCATTTTCCCTTTACCTTTATCTGCAGTATAAGGAAAATAGTATCTGTAAGCTTGAAAGCTTAGTAAGAAACCATCTATCTCACAAAAACATGCATACGATGCAATTTATGTTTTTAAAACATGCTATTTGAAACACATGCTGAAAATGCTAAACATGACATGGCATACAACACATAGGACTAAGAAACTGATCATGACAATAAGAGCTAATCATAAACTATCATGTTGTATCAACAGAAAACTAAACTGATACAAAAGCTGAGTTAAGCTAATACTATTCTGATGCCAAAGCTGTCCTGAATTCACATGACCATTTTATGAAATCTTGAAAACTATATATATAAGTAGATTAAAATAATAATCATGCTGCTGATGGGCCCGGCATCTGTACGTGCTATGCGCACATCCCTAACTAGACCCGGGCTTGCAAGTCCCGACTTTAGTATGATTACTAGGTTATCTGAACCTAGGGGCGACTTTGGGAGCCCAACCCAATGGATATCTAATCCAGTACAGTGCCATTGCTAAAGTAAAATACTGAATATAGCTAATTATTGCTTGTCTCGCTCTTTCTAGGTTATCTGAACCTAGAGTTAGGTTGTCTAAACCTAGAGGCGACTATGGGAGCCCACCCATTGGACATCCAGTCCCATAAAAGCTGTAGCAAGACTACATGAGCTGTAAAATACTTCTATTGCATTTATCTAGGCTATTAAAATGCCTAAGGTTGCATTTACCGGAGCTAAGCATTTAATCAAGCACTCGGTGTGCGCTAATGCACCCCCTGTGTGCCAGAAACTGCATAAAATTAAACTAATGCCTAAAAATCATACAGAAGCTACTTATACTGCAGGTGAGGGGTTTCTTACCTCCTGCTCGAAGTTTCTTATGATTCTAACCGCTAGATTTCCGGAGGAGACTATCCTTTCGACGATCTTCTCGCGTCTATGCGTTCCTCTCGCGGAGGGGAGCGTCCTCATGTCGAAGTCGTCGCCGGAAAGTGCTCCTGGAGCCCTTAGGGCTTGGTGCGCCGAGAGAGGGAGAGGAGGGGGAAGGGTTCGGCGGAAACTAGGGTGAGGAGAGGAAGTTCTCTGTGGAAACCAAGAAAAAATATAACCCTCACTTAATTATTTTCCCATATTTATATTAAGTGGGTAATTCGGCCCAACTTAAACATAAATACAATCGTTTCTCTTTCCTTTCAGCACGGTCCTACTGGGTTCACTTGGTTACTAGAGTCCGCTATAAGTCGTAGGACCCAATAGGTCTCGGGTTCAATTCCCGCGTAGGCTATTTTACGACTCCCTTTATTTTTGCTACTTCCGCTACTCTAAAAATTCCATAAAAATGTCCTAAAATTCCAGAAAAATACTAGGATATTTCTAATAATTATTTTGAGAATTTTTGAGTGTTACAATCCCCCATACCTTATAAAAAGTTCGTCCTCGAACTTAGAATAACTCTGGGTATTTCTGTCTCATGCTGGCTTCTGTCTCCCATGTTGCCTCTTCTGTTGTGTGATTTTGCCAAATGACTTTTACTAATGGTACCTCCTTGTTCCGCAATTTCTTAACTGCTCGGTCTATTATCTGAATAGGCCGACTATCATAGCTGAGGTCTTCGCGGACTGGTACCGACTGGGGCTCAATCACCTGGGTGACATCTGGGATATGCTTCTTCAGCATAGAGACATGAAATACATTGTGGATAGCTGACATCTCCTGGGGTAGCTCTAGCTCATATGCTACCTTGCCAACTCTTCTACTGATAAGGTATGGTCCCACATATCTGGGACTTAGCTTGCCCTTCTTCCCAAAATGCATTACTCCCTTCATAGGAGCTACTCTGAGGAATACTAAATCCCCAACTGAGAACTCTAAAGGTCTGCGCCGTGTATCAGCATAGCTTTTCTGGCGGCTCTGAGCTGTCTCTATCCTCTGCTGGATCCGTCAGATAGTTGCCGTGGGTATCCGCTACTAGGTCTCTCAAGCTCTAGTTCTTCTCGTTCACGACTCATACCACAGATTGGAGATCTACACCTTCGCCCATAGAGAGCCTCGTAAGGTGTCATACCGATAGTGGCCTGATAGCTATTGTTATATGCAAACTCTGCTAAGAGTGATATTTGCACCAACTTCAAGTCTAGGGCACATGCTCGAGCATATCTTCGAGTACCGATTTACTCGCTCAGTGTCCATCCGTTCGAGGATGGAAGGCGGCTGAACTTTAACTTCATGCCTAACGCCGATCGCATACACCCCGTAAGTGTGATGTGAATCGTCGTCTCGATATAATGGTTCTGGGACTCCATGTAGTCTAACGATCTCCTTGAGATACAACTGTGCTAGCTGCTCCATGGAGTAGGATATCCCGATAGCTAAGAAGTGGGCTGATTTAGTCAACCTATCGACTATTACCTGATGGTATCAAACCATTCGTGGTTCCGGAATCCCACCATGAAATCCATAGAAATGTCTTCCACTTCCACTGAACTGGATAGGCCGCAACCTCCTGCTCGATGTTCCGCTTGACTCTCCGCAAGTCGAGTGCTAACGTATCTAGCGATGACTCTTTTCATCTTGGGCCACCAAAAATGTTTCTTCAAGTCCTGGTACATCTTGGTGGAGCCAGGATGAATCGCATAAGGAGTCTTGTGAGCCTCATCTAGAATCTTCCTGTGTAGTTCCTCCTGATCTGGAACACATAATCTGTCACCAAAGTACAATACCCCAATATCGGATACTCTGAATTCTCCACTGTCTGATTCTGCTAATCCTTACTTGATTTTCTGAATTTCAGGATCCTGTTCCTGAGCTGTCTGAAGATCACCAAGCAAGGTAGACTCTAACGTCATAATAGAGAGCTGTCCAACTATGAGTTCAAGACCAAAGTCTGTGATCTCCTTCTGTAGGGGCGGTGACATGGCTGCTAGAGATAGCAAGGTGGCACTGGACTTCCTGCTAAGTGCATCTGTCACCTTATTTGCTTTTCCTGGGTGGTAGAGGATGTCTATATCATAGTCTTTGACCAGCTCTAGCCACCTGCGCTGTCGCATATTCAGATCCTTCTGAGTGAAGAAGTACTTCAGATTCTGATGATCTGTATACACTCTGCACTGAGCTCCGTACAAGTAATGTCTCCAAATTTTGAGAGCGAACACCACTGCTGCAAGCTCAAGGTCATGAGTAGGATAGTTCTTCTCATAATCCTTGAGTTGTCTGGAGGCGTAGGTGATTACCTTGCCGTCTTGCATCAGCACTGCTCCTAGTCCCAACTTAGAGGCATCATTATAAATATCAAAGTTGTCTGTGTTTTCGAGTAGAGCTAGAATAGGTGCATTGGTCAATCTTCTTTTTAGCTCGCTGAAGCTGTTCTCGCAGTTCTCTGTCCACTGATATTTCCTGTTCTTCCTGGTGAGAGCTGTCAGTAGGGAGGCTATCCTAGAGAAATCCTCTACGAATTTTCTGTAATAACCTGCTAATCCCAGAAAGCTTCTGATCTCACTAGCGTTCTTGGGTCTTTTCCAGTTACTCACAACTTTTATCTTACTGGGGTCTACCATAATACCATCCTTTGAGATGATGTGACCCAGGAAGGACACCTGATCTAACCAAAATTCACATTTTGTGAACTTGGCGTACAACTGGTTCTGCTGAAGGGTCTGCAGTACTATTTTCAGGTGCTCTGCGTGTTCTTCCTGAGTTCCTGAATAGATAAGAATGTCATTGATAAAAACAATAACAAATCTATCTATGTAGTCCCTGAATACTATGTTCATGAGGTCCATAAAAGTGGCTGGAGCATTCGTCACGCCAAAAGGACATGACTACGAACTCGTAGTGTCCGTATCTAGTCCTGAACGCTGTCTTGGGTATATCCCCTTCTTTAACTTTCACCTGATGATAACCTGATCTGAGGTCTATCTTAGATAACACTGCTGCTCCCTTTAGCTGATCGAACAGGTCATCTATTCTGGGAAAAGGATACCTGTTCTTAATGGTGACTTGGTTCAAGGTTTCGTAATCTATGACAGCGCATGCTCCCGCCCTTCTTCTTCACGAACAATACAGCGCTCACCATGGTGAGTGACTAGGACGATGAAGCCCTTGTCAAGAGCTCCCGTAGTTGTTCATGAAGTTCCTTCAGTTCTGCTGGAGCCATGCGATAAGGTGCTTTGGAGATAGGATTCGTACCGGGAATGAGTTCTATCTCAAATTCAATCTCCCTGTCTGGTGCTAGGCCTGGTAACTCTTCAGGGAAGACTGCTGGGTAGTCACATACGACTCGGACCTCTGCTAGTTGTTGGTCCTTGTCTGACCGACATTGATTACATGCGCTAAGAACTCGCATATCCCGAATCCATTAATTTCGTGCTTTTAGAGCTGAGAAACTTGGTCTTTCTCTTGCCTCCGATGTACTCGAATTGTACCGCCTCAGTTGAATACGACTTTACAGCACTCTATAGAGGCACAGTATCGATCGGAAGTCCATCCCAAGGATGACATCATAATCGGTCATATCTAGCACTATCGATCACAAAAGAGTTCTCCGTCTGCTATAATGATTGGCACCGCTCGAGCCAGGCGTGGATGCCATAATTTCTCCCAAAGGTAACGTCGTCAAAAACTGACCTCTGGGGGTATCGCTAATTTCTTTACAAATGCCATGGATATATAAGAATGGGTTGCCCCAAGATTTAATAAGACAACAGTATTTCATCAGAATATACTAATCGACCAAACAACTCCGAGACATTCGCCACGCCCTCTCCTCGTGAGTAGATCTCGCATTTGTCGAGCTGGAGGGCTTCTAGTCCGCCTGGCCGATGTGGACCATCTAGAGCGGCGCATCCGATGCAATCAGGCCGGCTTGGCTTCATGCCGAATCTACCGTGGTGGAGGAAAGCTGATCTTGTTCTGACACTACTTGGCCATGTGCCTTCTTGTCCACACTCAAAGCATCCTCGCGTGCCCTTACGACAAACCTGTGGTGGAATTTCCCACAAGTAGCACACTTGATATTGGGTTGTTTGCTAGCCGGTCCTCCTTTGGGTAACTCCCTAGTTTGCGCTTGTCGGAGTTCCTTTCCGCTAGAGCCGTGAGCCGTGGCCTGGTGTTTCTAGTACTGAGCCTCCTTGTCCTTGACTCGAGAGGACTTGCTCGCTGCTTGATATTATTCGGTAGTGCTGTGGTCGAGCACCGGCCGACTAGTTCTTCTGGTTCATGGCTTATGAATGCCGCCACCACGCTCATCACTATTTCCTCAAAGATCTCGAGCATCAACCGAACTCGTTCTTTTTCTGTGCTGACTAGTTCAGGCATGGCGAGCCAATCTATTGAATTTCTTCACGGCTTCCTCCACTAAAAGGTTGCCTGGCGAAATTCAATGAACTCGTTGTAGCGGCGTGACTCGCATGTGAAAGAACTCCTCAAGAATTCTTCCTCAAGTCACCCCATGTCATCCGATTCAGCGCTCGCTTAATTCTCTCCCACCACACGCGGCATCTCCGTCAGATAGAAGGAGGCGACTTCACCTTCTCGCCAGTCCAGAAGCTCCATCGTGTTCTCCAAAGAGCCAACTGTGAACATCCCATGGTTCACCGTGCCCGAGAAATTCTCGGCTTGACTCTCCGCCACCGATCGATAGGCTTCTCCGCGCTCCTACCATCGGGCTACCGTGCCGAGGTCGGATCGTGGAACCTTTAAGACCATCGCGCTAAATTTGGTTCCGGGTGACTGTGGGAGTATTCACGATTCGCTTTAAGGTGGATATCTCTCGTTGTTGTTCACCTAGCCGTCAGAATCGAGCCACTAATCCGTAAGGTCCGAAGGAGGCACCGAACCGCCTCGCCTGGCCGGGCTCGAGGTGCCCTTCTAGCTGGGCGTCCTCGTGCCATTTCTAGAGGAACAAAGGGCATACATAACTAAATTATCACGTTTACATAGCTAATGCTATCATGTTAGTTACTATCACAGATAAGCATACCTTAGTTATCTACAACATGAAAGCAATAAACATAACAAAGTGAGAGGTATTCTTACTTGGAAGCTGCAGGTTCAATGCTGATGTGTGTGTAGGAAGTATGGGAACTGCTCTGATATCACTCTGTAACGACCCGCCTTCTACTGGCTAGGCTGTAAGGTCGGACCGTCACATTATGCTGTGCTAAACTATATCCATGACCATCACTAAATCTAGATGCGGAAGCTGTATTAATTAAAAACTTTGCTAAGCTATTATCATTTCTTTATTCTATATGTGCTAAGGGGTGTAATCTAACTATTCATGACATATTCTACATCCCCCATGGTCAAAGAACTGAGCTAAGGGTTTTCCAGCTGTTATCAGGCCTCCCAATCGATCCACGGATCGATTGGAATGGTCGAGTCGATCCAGTGATCGATTTAGCTCGTTACTGTACTCGGGTAAAATTCTGGATCGATCCAGGCTAATCAATCGATCCAAGAATCGATTCGGGAGCTCTCTGTTCGCGAGGCTAATTCCCCCGATCGATCCCGCGATCGATCCCAGGGCCTTCTGTTCGCGACAGACTGCATCCGGATCGATCGGCTGATCGATCCAGAAGCTTTCTGTTCGCGGTACGAACTTCTCAATCGATCGGCTGATCGATTGAGAAGCCTCCAATCGATCGACCGATCGATTGGGGTTTCTGATTTCGCAATAAACTCTGATTTCAGCACTATTTCGTGCCAAATTCACATATACAAGTTCTAACCTGGTTATAAACATACTAATAACGATTAACTGACATTCTAAGCATGAGCACTAACATTCTAACCAGGCCTTTCATGATTCGAACATTAAAATAACTAGAAGTGCGGAAAATGACACTATATGAAAAACTAAAGTCTTAGTTTGCTAGTTTCTCCAAGATCTTTACTCCAAATTCCTTCCACACACATCTTCATCATTGCATTGACCTCCAGCCTCTGCTAGTCCATTTTCTCTTTACCTTTATCTGCAGTGTAAGGAAAATAGTATCTGTAAGCTTGAAAGCTTAGTAAGAAACCATCTACTTCACAAAAACATGCATACGATGCAATTTATGTTTTTAAAACATGCTATTTGAAACACATGCTGAAAATGCTAAACATGGCATGACATACAACACATAGGACTAAGAAACTGATCATGGCAATAAGAGCTAATCATAAACTATCATGTTGTATCAACAGAAAACTAAACTGATAAAAAAGCTGAGTTAAGCTAATACTATTCTGATGTCAAAGCTGTCCTGAATTCACATGACCATTTTATGAAATCTTGAAAACTATATATATAAGTAGATTAAAATAATAATCATGCTGCTGATGGGCCCGGCATCTGTACGTGTTATGCGCATCTCTAACTAGACCCGGGCTTGCAAGTCCCGACTTTAGTAGGGTTACTAGGTTATCTGAACCTAGGGGCGACTATGGGAGCCCAACCCAATGGATATCTAATCCAGTACAGTGCCATTGCCTAAAGTAAAATACTGAATATAGCTAATTATTGCTTGTCTCGCTCTTTCTAGGTTATCTGAACCTAGAGCTAGGTTGTCTAAACCTAGAGGCAAATATGGGAGCCCACCCATTGGACATCCAGTCCCATAAAAGCTGTAGCAAGACTACATGAGCCGTAAAATGCTTCTATTGCATTTATCTAGGCTATTAAAATGCCTAAGGTGGCATTTACCGGAGCTAAGCATTTAATCAAGCACTCGGTGTGCGCTAATGCACCCCCTGTGTGCCAGAAACTGCATAAAATTAAACTAATGCCTAAAAATCATACGGAAGCTACTTATACTGCAGGTGAGGGGTTTATTACCTCCTGCTCAAAGTTTCTTACGATTCTAACCGCTAGATTTCCGGAGGAGACGATCCTTTCGACGATCTTCTCGCGTCTATGCGTTCCTCTCGTGGAGGGGAGCGTCCTCGTGTCGAAGTCGTCGCCGAAAAGTGCTCCTAGAGCCCTTAGGGCTTGGTGCACCGAGAGAGGGAGAGGAGGGGGAAGGGTTCGGCGGAAACTAGGGTGAGGAGAGGAAGTTCTCGGTGGAAACCAAGAAAAAATATAACCCTCACTTAATTATTTTCCCATATTTATATTAAGTGGGTAATTCGGCCCAACTTAAACATAAATACAATTGTTTCCCTTTCCTTTCAGCACGGCCCTGCTGGGTTCACTTGGTTACTAGAGTCCGCTATAAGTCGTAGGACCCAATAGGTCTCGGGTTCAATTCTCGCGTAGGCTATTTTACGACTCCCTTTATTTTTACTACTTCCGCTACTCTAAAAATTTCATAAAAATATCCTAAAATTCCAGAAAAATACTAGGATATTTCTAATAATTATTTTGAGAATTTTTGGGCGTTACAACTCCTGTCTTCTGAATCTTTCTAAAGTTCTCCAGAGATGTGAAGATGTGAACTTAGTTCTGAACTGGGAAAAATACGATTTTATAGTCAAAGAGGGAATTGTTTTAGGACATAAGATTTCGGAACGAGGAATTGAGGTAGATAACGCCAAAATAGAGACAATTGAGAAACTACCTCTATTTCTTAACGTAAAAGGGGTTAGGAGCTTTCTAGGGCATGCTAGATTTTATAGGTGTTTCATTAAGGATTTCTCAAAATTTTCCAAGTCACTAACTAACATGTTAATCAAAGATGCTGAATTCTGTTTTGATGATGACTGCAATGAGGCATTTAAGAAAAATCAAGAGTGCTCTCATCTCAGCTCTCATAATTCAAGCTCCAGACTGGGAACTCCCATTCAAAATCATGTACGACGCTAGTGACTTTGCAGTGGGTGCAGTTTTAGGACAAAGAAAGGATAAAGTACCGCGTGTAATCCACTATGCAAGCAAGACATTGGATGCAACCCAAATGAATTATTCCACCACTGAAAAGGAATTATTGACCATAGTGTTTGCAATTGACAAGTTCAGGTCCTATCTAGTGGGCTCAGGAGTGATAGTGTATTCTGATCATACTGCCATAAGATATTTGCTTAATAAGAAAGATGTCAAACCTCGTTTGATTAGATGGATCTTGCTTCTTCAAGAATTTAATCTGGAAATTAGAGATAAGAAAGGGGCTGAAAATGTTGTGGCAGATCATCTATCCTGAGTATGGCCAAATGGACAGAAAGATGTGGATTTTGATCCACCCATAAATGATATTTTCCCTGACGAGCATCCGTTGCCAGTAACTCGAGAGAGTTCCTTGGTATGCGGGAGTACTTCCCCCAAAATTCACCTGGCAGGAGAAGAAGTTTTTCTCAGATGTCAAACCCTACATATGGGGCGAACCACTGCTTTTTAGGAAATACGGAGATACAATCTACCGAAGGTGTGTGCCGGAAGATGAGGTCAAGGATATTTTATTTCACTGTCACTCATCATCTTACAGTGGATATTTAGGAGTGTCAAAAACAGCTGCAAAGATTTTACAAGTAGGATTTTTTTGGCCAAGTCTATTTAAAGACACGAAAAATTTTGTGCAGTCCTGTAACCAATGTCAAAAGACCAGGAACATCACTAGGAGAAATGAGATGCCACTGAATTTTGCATCCTCGAAGTAGAACTGTTCGATGTATGGGGAGTAGACTTCATGGGACCCTTTCCGTCATCATGTGGAAATAATTATATTTTAGTGGTAGTGAACTATGTATCAAAATGGGTGGAAGTCATAGCTTCTCCTGCCAGTGACGTCAAAATAGTAATTAAACTATTTAAAAAGGTGATTTTTTTCACGGTTCGGTGTACCTAGGGTAGTTATTAGCGACGGGGGGGGGGGGGGGGGGGTTGCACTTCATTGAAAGACAGTTTGAAAATTTGCTAAGGAAATACGGAGTAAGCCACAAGTTAGCGACACCCTACCATCCCCAGACCAATGGACAAGCTGAGATTTTCAACCGGGAGATTAAAGTAATATTAGAAAAGATAGTATCCAATTCCCGCAAAGACTGGTCATTGAAATTCGATGATGCTTTATGGGTATACCGTACTACTTTCAAGACTTCGATCGATATGACCTCATTCCGACTTGTATACGGAAAGTCGTGTCATCTTCCAGTAGAATTAGAACACAAGACTTGCTGGGCGATAAAACAGCTTAACATGAACCTGAAGTTAGCAGGAGATAAAATGAAACTCCAATTAAATGAGCTTGATGAGTTGAGGATGGATGCCTACGAACATGCCAAATCCTATAAAGAGAGGACAAAGAGATGGCATGATCAACATATCATGCAGAGATAATTCAAGGAAGGGGACTCAGTGTTGTTGTTTAATTCAAGATTGAAGCTTTTTCCTGGAAAGTTAAAATCAAGATGGACAGGACCATTCCAAGTCAAAAACGTTTACCCGTTCGGAGATGTTGACATTTGGAGCGAGGAGCGTGGAGAACTTAAAGTAAACGGGCAGCGTTTGTAAAAATACCTCCACGATGTGCCACCGGAGGAAGATATGCTGATATACTTCTCGGATCCGCGCCCACCTGAATGAGTTAAAATGGGGTCGAGCTAAGGACCTAAAACAAGCGCTTCTTGGGAGACAATCCAAAGGTTTTTCATTTTAGTTCATTATTCCGTTTATCGTTTTATTTCTCTAGTAAATTTAGTCGCGTATTGTTATCATTTATTTTTGGATATTCGTTTTCAGGATGTGCATAGCCTCCACGAGCTGGCCGTGAGCGTTTCATGGGCGTGGAGGTGTCAGAGGAACCAAAATGGCGAAAGGAGAGTCACCGTGCGCTTAAGGGAGTCGGCCGTGTGACCCCACATGGTCATGCGAAGCCGATAGAGGAACAAAGGTCATTGGTCGTGCAATCTTGCACGGCCGTGTGGCCTATGCAGAGAGAGGAGAACACGGGCCGTGCCAATTGGCACGGTCGTGCAAGATCACCCGAGAAGAAGGAGACACAGGCCATGCCAATTGGCACGATCGTGCGATCAAGGCAGAGAAGAAAAAGGCACGGGTCGTACCAACAGGCACGGGTCATGCCAACCGGCACGGGTCATGCCAACCGGCATGGGTCGTGCCAACCGGCATGGGCCGTGCCAACCGGCACGGCCGTGCGACTTTGGCCGAGGGGAGAAAAGAGGGGGTCATGCCAATTGGCACGGCCGTGCAGAATCACCAAGAGGAGGGTGTGCAACCCTACACGGTCCGGCCCGAAATCCCTCCTTATTAGGTCATGGGCGTGCGGAGGCTTGCACGTCCGTGCCGCCACCTTCACCCCCTTCCTCATACCTCTTTTCTTTTCCTTTCTTCCTCCAACTTCCCAAGGTGCTACCACCCTTTCCCCATATTCATCTCACCCAAAATCTACCTTTCTCGTCATCCATGATGTTGAACTTCATCAAAGGGAGCTCTCGTCAAAGGAAAGGAAAAGAAGTGTTGGTTGTTTCAAACGAGGAGAATACACGCTTCAAAGGTATATCGAACAACTTTGGTATTACTTTCTCTAATGACGAACAATTGCATCGTTATCATTCTTTATCTAAATGTTCCATTTTAAGCACTAGGTTTATGGATTAAGAAACCTTAGAAATATTGGGGTTTGGGAATGATATTGATTGGTTGCTTGATAGAATAGGTTGGACTAGTGTAATGACCATGAAGTACCCAACTTATCCTCGTATCGTCTCGGAAATTTTAAGCTCCATCACTGTTGATAATGTTCAAGGAA